>NW_017673063.1:0-153002 GCF_001879085.1 Nicotiana attenuata | reverse complement strand
AGTTCGTGAGGTTGGATCTTTTGGAGCCCAGTCGGGTTCTAGCCTGCGTGGTTTCCCGGTCTTCCCTATTGACCGTATCAGCGAGCGGCAGTATGGTGACCCTCATTTGCTTGTCCTTCGGGACAAGGTTCAGCGTGGTGATACCAGGGATGTGACCATTGGAGATGATGGAGTATTGAGGATGCAGGGCCGGATTTGTGTGCCCAATGTTGATGGCCTTCGAGAGATGATTCTAGCAGAGGCCCATAGTTCGCGGTATTCCATCCATCCCGGTGCCGCGAAGATGTATCAGGACCTGAGGCAGCACTACTGGTGGAGGCGGATGAAGAGCGATATAGTTGGTTATGTGTCTAGATGCCTTAATTGCCAGCAGGTGAAGTATGAGCACCAGCGCCCGGGTGGGTTGCTCCAGTAGATAGAGATTCCGGAGTGGAAATGGGAGCGCATCACCATGGATTTTGTATCCGGACTTCCACGGACCTTGAAGAAGTTTGATTCCATCTGGGTTATTGTGGACCGGCTGGCCAAGCACGCTCATTTCATACCTGTGTGTACCACTTATTCATCGGAGCGGTTGGCGGAGATCTATATCAGGGAGATCGTCCGGTTGCATGGTATTCCAGTTTCTATCATATCAGACAGAGGTACTCAATTCACATCGCGGTTGTGGAGAGCTGTGCAGCAGGAGTTAGGCACTCGGGTGGAGTTGAGCACAACTTTTCACCCCCAGACGGACGGACAGTCCGAGCGCACCATTCAGATTCTTGAGGACATGCTCCGTGCGTGCGTGATTGAGTTTGGGGGGGGGGGGGTCTTGGGATCATTTCTTGCCATTGGCGGAGTTTGCTTATAACAACAGTTATCAGTCCAGCATTCAGATGGCGCCGTATGAGGCTTTATATGGCAGGAGATGCAGATCTCCGGTGGGTTGGTTTGAGCCGGGTGAGGCCAGGCTATTGGGTACAGAGATGGTTCAGGATGCATTGGGGAAGGTCAAGGTGATTCAGGACAGACTCCGTACAGCCCAGTCTAGGCAGAAGAGTTACGCGGACAGGAAGGTTCGTGATATTTCATATATGGTTGGTGAGCGGGTTCTGCTTCGAGTCTCGCCTATGAAGGGCGTCATGAGGTTTAGAAAGAAAGGGAAGCTGAGTCCGAGGTTTATTGGCCTTTTTGAGATCTTGAGACGAGTTGGGGAGGTTGCCTATGAGCTTGCCTTACCTCCCAGCTTGGCCGGAGTTCACCCGGTATTTCATGTTTCGATGCTCCGGAGGTATCACGGTGATCCGTCGCACGTGTTGGATTCAGTTCATTCCAGTTGGACAAGGATCTATCCTATGTTGAGGAGACAGTGGCTATTTTGGGCAGGCAGATCAGAAAGTTGAGGTCAAAGAACATAGCTTTAGTAAAGGTTCAGTGGCGGGGTCAGCCGGCCGAGCAGGCGACTTGGGAGACCGAGCAGGATATGCCCAGCCAGTACCCTCATCTTTTCACTACTTCAGGTATGTTCTCTATGTTCGTTCGAGGACGAACGAATGTTTAAGTGTAGGAGGATGTAACGACCCGGCCGGTCGTTTTTGGAATTTATGCCCCGATCCCCCATTAACTGCTTCCCCTAAGTTCATTTCTGCTATTTTGGTTTGCCGGGACGTTCGGTGTTGAGTTTTGGAAAGTTTTGGGACACTTAGTCCCTAAATGAGAGCTTAAGTGTTGAAAAGTGGTCCGTAGTCGGAACACTGTGAAGACGACCTCGGAATGGAAATCTGATGGTTCCGTTAGCTCTGTTAGGTGATTTCGGGGTTGGGAGCGTGTTCGAAATGTATTTTGGAAGCCCGTAGCTCATTTAGGCTTGAAATGCCGGAGTTTGTATTTTTGAAGTTTCCGGTCCGATAGTGAGTTTTTTATCCGAGGGTCGGATTGGAATTCCGGAAGTTATAGTAGTTCCGTCATGTCATTTGGGATGTGTGTGCAAAATTTCAGGTCATTCGGACAAGGTTTGGTTAGGTTTTTGATCGAAAGCGTGTTTGGTTGGAATTTGAGGTTCTTAGACTTTAATCTTTGATTAATTCGGGTTTCCGGCATTGTTTTAGGTGTTTTAAGGATTGGTACAAGTTCGAATAAGGTATTAGGTGGTAGTGGTGCTTTTGGTTGAGGTCCCGGGGGCCTCAGGATGATTTCAGGTGGTTGACGGAAAATTTTGAAGTTGAATGAATTGCTGAAGGTTCTGTCATCTGGTATTTCCGCTTCTGCGGCTTGGGAAGCGTAGAAGCGGAGCCGCAGAAGTGGCTAGACCACCGCAGGAGCGAAATTCGAGTGCTTCTTCAGTTTCCATAGGTGCAGAAGTTTAACCGCAGAAGCGGTTACGCACCTGCGAGATGGTAGTCGCAGATGCGGTCTTTGGAATTTTGTTTGAAACCGCAGAAGCGGTAATGAATCCGCATAAGCGGCAACCGCAGGTGCGGTGAAGGGCCGCAGAAGCGGAAATCTTGACTTTAATGAAGAACCGCTGAAGCGGCTCGTGGTCCGCAGAAGCAGTCCCTTGTCCGCAGAAGCGGAAACCCCTGGACGGAAATAGAGATGTCGAGGGTTTGAGTTCATAAGTTGCAAAAATCAATTGGGAGCTCGGTTTAAGGCGATTTTGAGTGGGATTTAAAGTGAAGATCACTGGGTAACGTTTCTTTGGTCCCTTCTTGTTATATTTCATCATTTTATAGTGAAATACACCATTGGAATTCGAATTTAGGATCAAAAATTGGAAGAAACTTCATAGACCTAATTATTGAGTTTTGAGTGGGCAATTGACCTCTGATTTGGGAGATTTTTATATGGTTAGACTCGTGAGAGTACGAGGGTTCTGAAAATGTGAAAATTATTCGATTCCGGGGCCTTGGCCTGAAGGGAATTTTGGTCATTTCACCTAATTTTACGCCGTAGCTTTGAATTTATTAGCAATACCAGGTGTTTGCGATGTTATTTATGATGTGTAATTGAATTGAATAGATTTTTGCCATTTGGAGTCGGATACTCGTGGCAAGAGCTTGGTTTCTAGTTGATATTGAGCCGGTTCGAGGTAAGTGGCTTGTCTAACCTTGTGTGTGGGACCTTTCCCCTTAGGATTTGTTATTTGTTGATTTGAGTGCCTTGTTCGCGAGGTGACGGGCGCGTACTTGAGCCAATTGTTGAAAATCCGGTTTTCTTAAGACATTGAGATTTAGTTCCTTTCGTATTTGCTTTATTCTACTTGCAATTATAACCCGTGCTAGATTAGGAAAGCATGTTTAGTTGATTTAACTTGCCTAATTGCTTATGTTGCCTTAACTGTACTATGTGAAGCATGCTAGGCCAGTACTACCTGTTGCTTGTCATTTGTACTTCATTTCTGTGTACCTTCTGATTGTGTTGCGCATTTACATTGGGACTACGGATGTGGGACTCCGGTAGCTCCCCCCCCCTTGTTTGTTTACTTTGGGACTGCGGGTTCGATTCCCGATAGATCCCCCTGCACTTTTACTTTGGGACTGCGGGTTAGATTCCTGATAGATCCCCCTGCATTTTTACTTTGGGACTGCGAGTTAGATTCCCGATAGATCCCCATGCACATTGGTGGTTGGACTACGGGACGGTATCCCGGGAGATCCTTCGGATGTACACATATGATGGACTACGGGACGGTATCTCGAGAGATCCACTGGACAGTTGAGGAAAAAGGGCTACAGGACTGTATCCTGGGAGACCCTTATTGTTATCATTGGTATTGAGTTGTGTTTACTCTGTGTTTATTCTGTACTCGTGTAGTTGTTATAGCCTCGTTGACTTGTCTTATCTCACTGCTGTACTTATTATATCTGTCAGATTTTTTATATTGTTTAATTATTATTATTGTTATATTTTGTCTCAGTAGGGCCCTGACCTTCCTCGTCACTACCTAACCGAGGTTAGGCTTGGCACTTACTGAGTACCGCTGTGGTGTTCTCATGCCCTTCCTGCGCATGTTTTTCATGTGCAGATCATCCAGGTACCTCTACTCAGGCGCACTATCAGTGAGGCAGGAGGACTATGGAGACTTCGAGGTAGATCTGCTGCGTCCGCAGACCGACGAGTCTCCCTCTTACTCTATCTTTAGTACTTAGTTTTCCTTCTTCGGTTGTTAGGAATTCTGGAGTTTGGAACCTTTATTATACACTTCTGTAGCCTGTGTTGCCCGTGAGTTTCCGGGTTTTGGGAATTATTTTAGACTTGTGATATTGAGTTGTACTTTCCAAGCGGCATTCAGTACTGTTTCCTTTAGATATTTGATTTGATTTTCTCTATTTTACCGAAATTATTATATTTCCGCAAATGTTAGGCTTACCTGGTCATGGGGACCAGGTGCCGTCATGACATGTTCACGGTTGGTGAACTAGGGTCGTGACAAGTTGGTATCAGAGCTCTAGGTTTATAGGAGTCACGGAACACAGGCCGGTTTATTAGAATCTCGCTGATCGGTACGGAGACGTCTGTACTTATCTACGGGGGGCTATGTAACTGTTTAGGAAAAATCTTCGTTTCATTTGAATTCCTTGTCGTGCGATATTTTGACATCAATTCTAAACTTTTGACTTCTATTCTCTCACAGATGGTGAGGACACGTGCCACTCGAGATGATCAGGCACCCGCGCCCCCTACTGCAGCCGTCAGAGGCCGGGGCCGGGGGAGAGGTCGAGGACGCACACGTGGTGCAGCCAGAGCACCTCCTGCGTGAGGTACCGACCAGCAGATCCAGCCGGAGGCCCACGCGACCTCGGCGACACCTACCTACCTACGCCGACCTACTACTCCACGCGCGCCAGGAGACTTTGGCTCAGTTCATGAGCATGTACACCACCTTGGCTCAGGCGGGGTTGCTTCCCCTTGCTGCAGCCACATCCCAGGCCGGGGGAGGAGCACAGACTCCCGCCGTCCGCACTCCTGAGCAGCGAGTGCAGGTTGAGCAGGTTCCCGAGATTATTCCCCCACTGCTTGCAGCGCCAGTTCAGCCCGAGGATGGGTCAGCTGCTTCAGAGGACGAGCAGCGGAGACTTGAAGAGGTTTAAGAAATATGATCCCCCAGTGTTCAGTGGCTTAGCATCAGATGATTCCTTGGGATTTTTGGAGGAGTGTCATCGTATTCTTCGTACTATGGGCATAGTGGAGTCCAGCGGGGTTTCTTTCACTGCTTTTCAACTTCGGGGAGCCGCCTATGATTGGTGGCGTACTTATGAGTTAGACAGTCCAGTCGAGGCTACTTCACTGACTTGGACCCAGTTCTCGAACATGTTTATGAGAGAGTTTGTTCCCCAGAGCCTCAGAGATTCATGACGCACAGAGTTTGAGCACTTGCGCCAGGGTGCTATGACAGTTTCAGAGTATGCCATCCGTTATACCAGGTTGGCCAGGCACGCACCGGCTTTGGTTGCTACAGTTCGAGAGAGAGTTCGCAGGTTCATTGAGGGCCTTATTCCGCCCATCAGGTCTAGCATGGCTCGAGAGTTGGAGATGGACATTCCTTATCAGCAGGTAGTGAGCATTGCTAGGAGGATTGAGGGTATGCTCGCCAGGGAGCGAGGAGAGAGGGAGGCCAAGAGGTCTCGAGAGTCGGGTCACTACTCTGGTGCCCGTACCCCATCAGCAGGTCGTTATGGTAGGGGTTATGCGGGTCGCCCTGTTCATTCAGCTCTTCCAGCAGCCGGCAGTACTCCAGCTCCACCTACACCACAGGAGCCTTACTATGCACCTCCAGTTTCTAACGCGCCTCCTGCGCGGGGTGTTTCCAGAGGTCAGTCCAGCAGGCCTAGTCCCAGCCAGTCACAGCCACCGCATCCTCCCAGAGCTTGTTTCGAGTGCGGTGATACACGCCACATGGTTAGGGACTGCCCCAGACTTGGTAGGGTGCATCTTCACAGACTACCCAGCCACAGCGTGCTCCTCAGAGTTCTCAGGCTATGGTCACAGCTCCCGCTGCTACCCCACCTGCCCAGCCAGCCAGGGGCGGAGGTAGGGGAAATAGAGGTCGCCCTCGAGAGAGGGGCCGTGCCAGATATTATTGTATTCCTGCCCGTACTGAGGCTGTTGCCTCCGACTCCGTCATCACAGGTATTATTCTGGTTTGTCACAGAGAGGCATCGGTTCTATTCGATCCAGGCTCTACTTACTCTTATGTGTCTACTTACTTTGCTCCGCATTTGGGTGTGCCTCGGGATTCTTTGAGTGCCCCCGTTTATGTTTCTACTCCTGTGGGAGATTCTCTTGTTGTGGACCGCATTTATCGGTCATGTTTGGTTACTATTCGTGGTTTTGAGACCAGAACAGATTTATTATTACTCGGTATGGTGGATTTTGACATTATTCTGGGCATGGACTGGTTGTCACCCCACTTTGCTATTCTTGATTGTCACGCCAAGACCGTGACGCTGGCTATGCCAGGTGTTCCGCGTATTGAGTGGAGTGGTACTTTGGATCACACTCCCAGTAGAGTTATCTCTTTTCTTAAAGCTCAGTGCATGGTTGAGAAGGGGTGTGTCGCGTATTTGGCTTATGTGAGAGATGTTAGTGTTGATACCCCTTCTGTTGATTCTGTTCCAGTGGTACGGGATTATCCCGATGTATTTCCAGCTGATCTTCCGGGCATGCCGCCTGATAGAGACATTGATTTCGGCATTGATCTGTTGCCGGGCACTCAGCCCATTTCCATTCCTCCGTATCGTATGGCTCCTCCTGAGTTGAAGGAGTTGAAGGATCAGTTGCAGGAATTGCTTGGTAAGGGTTTTATTCGACCCAGTGTTTCACCGTGGGGTGTTCCTGTCTTGCTTGTGAAGAAAAAGGATGGTTCTATGCGCATGTGTATTGACTACCGCCAGTTGAACAAGGCTACAGTGAAGAACCATTATCCTTTGCCTCGTATAGATGATCTGTTTGACCAGCTTCAGGGCGCACAGGTGTTTTCTAAGATTGACTTGCGCTCAGGGTACCATCAGTTGAAGATTCGGGAGCAAGATATCCCGAAGACTGCCTTCAGGACTTGATATGGCCATTACGAGTTCCTTGTTATGTCATTTGGGCTGACCAATGTCCCTGCAGCTTTCATGCACTTGATGCACATCGTATTCAGGCCATATCTTGACTCGTTCGTGATTGTTTTTATTGATGATATTCTGGTGTATTCCCGGAGTCGGGAAGATCATGAGCAGCATCTGAGGACCGTGCTTCAGACCCTGAGGGAGAAGAAATTATATGCAAAGTTCTCAAAATGTGAGTTTTGGCTGAGTTCTGTGGCATTCTTAGGCCATGTGATTTCTAGCGAGGGTATTCGGGTGGATCCGAGGAAGGTAGAGGCCGTGCAGAGTTGGCCCAGGCCGTCCTCAGCTACAGAGATTCGCAGTTTCCTTGGTTTGGCGGGTTACTACCGTCGTTTTGTGGAGGGATTTTCATCGATTGCTGCCCCTATGACTAGATTGACCCAGAAGGGTGCCCCATTTCAGTGGACAGAGGAGTGTGAGGCGTACTTTCAGAAGCTCAAGACAGCTTTAACTACAACCCCTATCTTGATGTTGCCTACCGGTTTGGGGTCTTATACTGTCTATTGTGACGCCTCTCGAGAGTTGGCCTTGGAGCAGTGTTGATGCACGACGGTAGGGTGATTGCCTACGCGTCCAGACAGTTGAAGGTACATGAAAAGAACTACCCTGTCCACGACCTTGAGTTAGCTGCCATTGTTCATGCCTTGAAGATCTGGCGTCATTATTTATATGGAGTGCCTTGCGAGATCTATACTAATCATCGGAGTTTGTAGCACTTACTCAAGCAAAAGGATCTCAATATGCGTCAGAGGAGGTGGTTAGAGCTGCTGAATTTCAGCCCATGTTACTCCACAAAGTATACATCTACCCACCCCTTTTTACTAAGTACCCCAAATTTAACGGAACCATCGGATTTCCATTCCGAGGTCGTCTTCACACTGTTCCGACTACGGACCATTTTTCAACACTTAAGCTCTCGTTTAGGGACTGTGTCCCAAAACTCTCCAAAACTCAACACCGAACGTCCCGGCAAATCAAAATAGCAGAAATGAACTTAGGGGAAACAGTTAATGGGGGATCGGGGCGTAATTTCCAAAAACGACCGGCCGGGTCGTTACATCCTCCTACACTTAAACATTCGTTCGTCCTCGAACGAGCATAGAGAACATACCTGAAGTAGTGAAAAGATGAGGGTACTGGCTGCGCATATCCTGCTCGGTCTCCCAAGTCGCCTCCTCGGCCGGCTGACCCCGCCACTGAACCTTTACTGAAGCTATGTTCTTTGACCTCAACTTTCTGATCTGCCTGTCCAAAATAGCCACTGGCTCCTCAACATAGGATAGATCCTTGTCCTACTGGACTGAACTGAAATCCAACACGTGCGACGGATCACCGTGATACCTCCGGAGCATCGAAACATGAAATACCGGATGAACTCCGACCAAGCTGGGAGGTAGGGCAAGCTCATAGGCAACCTCCCCAACTCGCCTCAAGATCTCACAAGGGCCAATAAACCTCGGACTCAGCTTCCCTTTCTTTCCAAACCTCAGACGCCCTTCATAGGCGAGACCCGAAGCAGAACCCGCTCACCAACCATATATGAAACATCACAAACCATCCTGTCCGCGTAACTCTTCTGTCTAGACTGGGCTGTACGGAGTCTGTCCTGAATCACCTTGACCTTCTCCAATGCATCCTGAACCATCTTTGTACCCAATAGCCTGGCCTCACCCGGCTCAAACCAACCCACCGGAGATCTACACCTCCTGCCATATAAAGCCTCATACGGCGCTATCTGAATGCTGGACTGATAACTGTTGTTATAAGCAAACTCCGCCAATGGCAAGAAATGATCCCAAGACCCTCCGAACTCAATCACGCACGCACGGAGCATGTCCTCAAGAATCTGAATAGTGCGCTCGGATTGTCCGTCTGTCTGGGGGTGAAATGCTGTGCTCAACTCCACCCGAGTGCCTAACTCCTGCTGCACACCTCTCCAGAACCGCGATGTAAACTGAGTACCTCTGTCTGAAATGATAGAAACTGGAATACCATGCAAACGGACGATCTCCCTGATATAAATCTCCGCCAACCGCTCCGATGAATAAATGGTACACACAGGAATGAAATGAGCGGACTTGGTCAGCCGGTCCACAATAACCCAAATGGAATCAAACTTCTTCAAGGTCCGTGGAAGTCCAGATACAAAATCCATGGTGGTGCACTCCCATTTCCACTCTGGAATCTCTATCTGCTGGAGCAACCCACCCAGGCGCTGGTGCTCATACTTCACCTGCTGGCAGTTGAGGCATCTAGACACATAGCCAACTATATCCTTCTTCATTCGCCTCCACCAATTGTGCTGCCTCAGGTCCTGATACATCTTTGCGGCACCCGGATGGATGGAATACCGCGAACTATGGGCCTCTGCTAGAATCAACTCTCGAAGGCCATCAACATTGGGCACAAAAATCCGGCCCTGCATCCTCATTACTCCATCATCTCCAATGGTCACATCCCTGGCATCACCACACTGAACCTTGTGCCGAAGGACAAGCAAATGAGGGTCATCATACTGCCGCTCCCTGATACGATCAACTAAGAAGGACCGGGAAACCACACAAGCTAGAACTCGACTGGGCTCCGAAAGATCCAATCTCACGAACTGGCTGGCCAAGGCCTGAACATCCATCGCCATAGGCCTCTCTGAAGCTGGTAAATATGCCAAACTCTCCGCCCGGCGACTCAAGGCATCCGCCACCACATTGGCCTTGCCCGGGTGATATAGGATAGTGATGTCACCGTATGGTGATTCTGGAGTTGGGAGCGCGATCGGAAGTGAATTCGGAGGTCCGTAGGCCATTTTGGAGCTATTTGGCTAAAGATAGAAATTTGGAGGTTTTTGAGAAGTTTGACCGGAAGTGAACTTTTCGATATCGGGGTCGGAATCCAATTCCAAAAGTTGGAGTAGGTCCGTAATGTCGAATATGACGTGTGTGCAAAATTTGAGGTCAATCGGACGTGATTTGATAGGTTTAAGCAATGAAAGTAGAAGCTGGAAGTTCTAAAGTTCATAAAGCTTGGATTGGGGGTTGATTCATGATTTTAGCGTTTTTTGATGTGATTTGAGGCCGCTCCGTTAGGTGATTTCGGGGTTGGGAGCGTGTTCGGAATGTATTTTGGAGGCTCGTAGCTCATTTAGGCTTGAAATGCCGAAGTTTGAATTTTTGAAGTTTCCGGTCCGATAGTGAGTTTTTGATCCGAAGGTCGGATTGGAATTCCGGAAGTTGCAGTAGTTCCCTCATGTCATTTGGGATGTGTGTGCAAAATTTCAGGTCATTCGGACGAGGTTTGGTTAGGTTTTTGATCGAAAGCGTGTTTGGTTGGAATTTGAGGTTCCTAGACTTGAATCTTTGATTAATTCGGGTTTCCGGCATTGTTTTAGGTGTTTTAAGGATTGGTACAAGTTCGAATAAGGTATTAGGTGGTATTGGTGCTTTTGGTTGAGGTCCCGGGGGCCTCGGGATGATTTCGGGTGGTTGACGGAAAATTTTGAAGTTGAATGAATTGCTGAAGGTTCTGTCATCTGGTATTTCCGCTTCTGCGGCTTGGGAAGCGCAGAAGCGGAGCCGCAGAAGCGGCTAGACCACCGCAGGAGCAAAATTCGAGTGCTTCTTCAGTTTCCACAGGTGCGGAAGTTTAACCGCAGAAGCGGTTACGCACCTGCGAGATGGTAGTCGCAGATGTGGTCCTTGGAATTTTGTTCGAAACCGCAGAAGCGGTAATGAATCCGCATAAGCGGCAACCGCAGGTGCGATGAAGGGCCGCAGAAGCGGAAATCTTGACTTTAATGAAGAACCGCAGAAGCGTCTCGTGGTCTGCAGAAGCGAGACCGCAGAAGCGGTCCCTTGTCCGCAGAAGCGGAAACCCCTGGACAGAAATAGAGATGTCGAGGGTTTGAGTTCATAAGTTGCAAAATCAATTGAGAGCTCGGTTTAAGGCGATTTTGAGTGGGATTTGAAGTGAAGATCACTGAGTAACGTTTCTTTGGTCCCTTCTTGTTATATTTCATCATTTTATAGTTAAATTCACCATTGGAATTCGAATTTAGGATCAAAAATTGGAAGAAACTTCATAGACCTAATTATCGAGTTTTGAGTGGGCAATTGACCTCCGATTTGGGAGATTTTTATATGGTTAGACTCGTGAGAGTACGAGGGTTCTGAAAATATGAAAATTATTCGATTCCGGGGCATTGGCCTGAAGGGCATTTTGGTCATTTCACCTAATTTTATGCCGTAGCTTTGAATTTGTTAGCAATACCAGGTGTTTGCGATGTTATTTACGATGTGTAATTGAATTGAATAGATTTGAGCCCTTTAGAGTCGGATACTCGTGGCAAGAGCTTGGTTTCTAGTTGATATTGAGCCGGTTCGAGGTAAGTGGCTTGTCTAACCTTGTGTGGGGGACCTTTCCCCTTAGGATTTGTTATTTGTTGATTTGAGTGCCTTGTTCGCGAGGTGACAGGCGCGTACTTGAGCCAATTATTGAAAATCCGGTTTTCTTAAGACATTGAGATTGAGTTCCTTTCGTATTTGCTTTATTCTACTTGCAATTATAACCTGTGCTAGATTAGGAAAGCATGTTTAGTTGATTTAACTTGCCTAATTGCTTATGTTGCCTTAACTGTACTATGTGAAGCATGCTCTGCCAGTACTACCTGTTGCTTGTCTTTTGTACTTCGTTTCTGTGTACCTTCTGGTTGTGATTGCCAATTTACATTGAGACTACGGATGTGGGATTCCGGTAGCTCCTCCCTCTTGTTTGTTTACTTTGGGACTGCGGGTTCGATTCCCGATAGATCCCCCTGCACTTTTACTTTGGGACTGCGGGTTAGATTCCCGATAGATCCCCCTGTACATTGGTGGTTGGACTACGGGACGATATCCCGGGAGATCCTTCGGATGTACACATATGATGGACTACGGGACGGTATCTCGGGATATCCACTAGACAGTTGAGGAAAAAAGGCTACAGGACGGTATCCTGGGAGACCCTCATTGTTATCATTGGTATTGAGCTGTGTTTACTCTGTGTTTATTCTGTACTCGTGTAGTTGTTATAGCCTCGTTGGCTTGTCTTATCTCGCTGTACTTATTATATCTGTCAGATTTTTTATATTGTTTAATTATTATTATTGTTATATTTTGTCTCAGTAGGGCCCTGACCTTCCTCGTCACTACCCAACCGAGGTTAGGCTTGGCACTTACTAAGTACCGCTGTGGTGTACTCATGCCCTTCCTGCACATGTTTTTCATGTGTAGATCATCCAGGTACCTCTACTCAGGCGCACTATCAATGAGGCAGGAGGACTACAGAGACTTCGAGGTAGATTTGCTGCATCCGCAGACCGACGAGTCTCCCTATTACTCTATCTTTAGTACTTAGTTTTCCTTCTTCGGTTGTTAGAAATTCTAGAGTTTGGAACCTTTATTATTCACTTCTGTAGCCTGTGTTGCCCGTGAGTTTCCGGGTTTTGGGAATTATTTTAGACTTGTGATATTGAGTTGTACTTGCCAAGCGGCATTCAGTACAGTTTCCTTTAGATATTTGATTTGATTTTCTCTATTTTATCGAAATTATTATATTTCCGCAAATGTTAGGCTTACCTAGTCATGGGGACCAGGTGCCGTCATGACATGTTCACGGTTGGTGAACTAGGGTCGTGACAAGTCATAATCATCACTAAAAGAAAGGAATAGTGTGAATTGTCGTACTCGAATGGTTAAATTCTTTATTAACGAGGAAGACAATACAAAAGATCCAGTATAAACATATTTACTACCCGAATTAGAGATACTCCCTCCGGTCCAAAATAAGTGATTTTTTTGGTCTTTTTCTTGTGGTCCTAAATAAGTGATTTTTCCAGATTTCAAGAATGAATTAATTATTTTTCTCCTTACATTGTCCTTGAAGTAAATGGTGTTGGAATATGTGTTAGGAGTATTTATGTGAGATAGTAAAGGTTAATATGATCAATTCCATTGCTAATTAATGCTAAAAGGTGGATTTCTTAATTTGTGTGAAAACATCCAAAAAATTACTTATTTTGGACCGGAAACAATAGTAATTAACATGACGTTTTGGCGTGGGGCCTACTCTAAGTAAAGTCAAGCCACCAGGTTTGAAATTTAGATCAACCGCTAATTCCATTAGAAAAAACTCGAAATAAAGACGGGATTAATCCCGTCTTCTGTTTTTCCTCCTGTTTGGGCCCCCCACTACTTGGTTCTATTTTCTTTGTGCATAGTAAAGTGAAATAATAAAAGAAAATGGTGGAAGAAAAAGAGAGAAAATAGAAAAGATGTGGTCGGTTGCGTTTATGAGCTTTTCATGGGACCTTAACTATAATAATATACTTGTAATAAATTTGAATAGAAAAGAAATAGACTAGGCTAATGTGCAAGGCGTACTAACGCGTGAAATATAACGGAAACTAGAACTAGGAAAATAAAAAAAAAAAACACATTTAATTTGAAAGTAAGGTCACGTTCCATTGTTTCCTATTTGGGCTCTTATCTAATCTAAGGAAGATAAAGATGATGTGAAAATAAATGAGTGGTAGATGTAATGAAGTCACGTTTCCGCTACTTTCTATCGCAGTGGGAAAGATACTTAATTACTCACTCCGGTTCAAAATAAGTGATTTTTTGGCCTTTTTCTTGTGGTCCAAAATAAGGGATTTTTTCAGATTTCAAAAATGAATTAATTATTTTTTTTCTACAGTGTCCTTGGAGTAAATAGTGTTGGAATATGTGTTAGGAGTGTTTATGTGAGATAGTAAAGGTTAATATGGTCAATTCCATTGCTGATTAATGTTAAAAGGTGGATTTCTTAATCTGTGTGAAAACATCCAAAAAATCACTTATTTTGGACCGGAGCGAGTAATAATTAGCTCCATAGAAGCGTGATTATCCAAACAAAGAAAAAGGTAAACAATGGAATTCCAAGGAAAGTTTGATAACTAAAAATCCATATTATCCATTCTATGATGCCTATGTGGAATTCTTTATAATTGTTTTTTTTTCTTCTTTTTTTCTTTTCACTATTCTTTTCTTTATATATATTAAATGCTAATAACCAAATTCAACCTGGCATAGGTTAAATACTTGCTTCACGTAAATAGAATTAGAATTCAACGGCAATCACTCTAATAAAATAGAAGTGATGAGTAGCTCATCAAATAACCGCCCATGACATAATATATGAGAAAGTGGTTAACTTTGTTTAATTATTATCCTTAATTTAAGGATTGCTTAACAAAGTAGTTAATGGCTCTCCTTACACACTGATGTTACTCCGAACTAATATTCGTAAATGGATAAGGTAGACTTCTCTTAGATATTCTTTAATAAATAAAAACATGTCTTGCTCAAGATTTATAGTTAGTCAAACACTTTAATACCTATTTTTCACTTCTTTCCGTCCTAGAAGAGAAAAAAGTAATAGATGAGGAGCAAATTTTTTCAAGTATTTTATTTCTATATACCATCCTAATTATTTTTTCAATATAACATGAACCGTTACTCTCTAAAAGATTGACAATTTTGTTAGGTGTTTGTCCAGATTTTCTTACCATAATTGGTTTTCCTATCTCATGAAGGAAAGGAAAACATATTTACCATAATTGAGTTTTTCTTTTCCTAGAAGAAAAATATAATTCATCCATATTTGGCTAGTCCCTTTTCTGGTAGGAAAAGGTTTGGACTTCTATAAATTTAGGATCCTTCCTTCTCATTTAGTAGCATCCACAATGTAGCCACATGAGGTTTGAGAGTCGTGTTTAGGGGGAGAACTTTACGGGACAAGTGTTAGTATGTCACTTGTGTTTGCCTCTTCGTGAGGTTGTTCTTTCGATATTTTGTACTCTCCTTTCATATAGTGGATTGCTCATCTCTATCGTGGACATAGGTCAGTTGACCGAACCACGTTATATGTTTGTATCTCTTTTGGTATATTTCTCTTTTGTTATCTGATTTATCGTCATTGAAGGTTTGCTTTGCTAGCTTCCGCATGACACCTGACTTTTCCAGTCTTAACAAGTGGTATCAGAGCGAGGTTCGAGACTTGTTCATCTTGACAGGTTCAGTTCTAGCCGCAACCTATTTGACGATAATCATGATTTTTGTGTGAGAAATTTGACCGGAGTGCTACGCACGTTGAGACAAACTTTGTGGTGGAGATTTGGAGATGCAACCTGTTGAAGGCTACGTGAAAAAGGTGGATCAAGTTTATTTTGTCAGAAAATTCATGCCAAGGGGGAGAATTGTTAGGTGTTTTTCCAGATTTTCTTACCATAATTGGTTTTCCAATCTCATGAAGGAAAGGACAAGATATTTACCATAATTGGGTTTTTCTTTGGCCAGTCCTTTTTCTAGTAGGAAAAGATTTGGACTTCTATAAATTGATGATCCTTCCTTCTCATTCAGTAGCATCCAAATGTAGCCACATGGGGTTTGAGGGTCGTGTTTATAAGGGGGAGAACTTTACGGGACAAGTGTTAGTGTGTCACTTGTGTTTGCCTCTTCGTGAGGTTGTTCTCTCGATATTTTGTACTCTCCTTTTATATAGTGGATTGCTCATCTCCGTCGTGGACATAGATCAGTTGACCGAACCACGTTATATGTTTGTATCTCTTTTGGTATATTTCTCTTTTGTTATCTGATTTATCGTCGTTGAAGATTTGCTTTACTAGCTTCGGCATGACACCTGACTTTTTTCTGTCCTAACAAATTTTTCGGTTTCTAAAAGCTGTATATTAATTTTTTGTCTATATTTATTCTCAAAATGTTCTAAGTATATGAATTGTCATCCCTTTTGGTCGAAGTAAACGCTGTTGAAAAAGAAAGTCAACCAAACCCAGCAAAGCTAGGTGGAAATATTTGCCACCAAATGGCCAAGAAAAGATAAAGATAAATTAGATGACAAATGGCTGATGTGTATTACAAAGAGTGGTAACTCCCTCATTTGACTGCCGTCTACCAGGAATCCAAATAATCAATTTTCCTTACACACCATTTTCCACGTCAACTTGAATTAATAAATATACAAGCCTTGCATCTTTTATTATTATCCAGTCTAAATGCAAGGCAACTATTTATTTGTATGGTTACATCATACATGACCTTTGGCCTAACTTAACTTGTTTCGAAGCATCTTGTGTTAAGTTTGTTAAGAAAATAAATTTTAAACATATATTAACTTCATAAGCTTATTGAAGATTATCCAAGACTATCATATTAGAAGATAAATTATTTGTTTCTTCGGCCAATGTAAGACATTATAACACCTTCTGATGATCAAAGTTAGCTAGACATGTAGAGAAAATAAAACTGAGAACAGGAATGAGTCTGGCGTCAATACCATATTAAGAGAAAAGACCTTAAGCCTAACTTAACCTCAAAAAGTGGCCTATGAGATAATAATTGTGTAATGTTATATCTATAAACAATAATTCATTCCCTACAAGGCTACAATAGTGTTACACATTCTAATAGAACTAAGGCTATAATTTTGAATTTGATTGAATTAGAATCAATAAGATGCCCAATAAAAAACTTCCAAGTTCACATTCCACAACATCAACAATAAACTTTTTTAATCCAAAATTTGTTGGGAGACCTAGATTATTTCGTTTGGAATATAGAAATTTTTGAGAAATTATCTACAGTTCACCTCTTGCATAAATATCTTTATCAATTCCAGTATATCATGCCATATATTTTCATTATAATTCTCTATAAAATACAGTAAGTCAACTATATGTTAAGAGTTTATCATTATTCTTTTTGTCACCTCAATTAATTAAAGATTTAATAGCGTGAGATAAGATTCTATGCATAATTTTGACAGCTAAATAAAAAATCGTTAAGAAAAAAAAATTGTGACAGCTAAGAAGAGTCCAGCATATAGTCCCGGGTTTACGACATTGTAATAGTCTCCCTCTCTTTCTATATATACTCTTCCCTTCTCTCATCTACTCCTCTATATTCCTCCTCTTCATTTCTGAAGTACTCTCAAATCTCTCTTTCATTTTCCACTTAGCTTTTATCTTATATTTCTCCAGTTTACGTTACAGTTCTCTCTCAACTTTTTTCTTTTTTCTTGATAATTTCTTCTGCCACAAGCTGTTCTTGTTTTGTGATCAGCTCAAGAAAGATGGCTGGTGGTGGTGGTATTGGTCCCGGCAACGGGAAAGAATATCCCGGCAATTTAACTCTTTATGTTACTGTTACTTGCATTGTCGCTGCCATGGGTGGTCTCATTTTCGGTTACGATATTGGAATTTCTGGTACGTAAAAACACATCTACGGAAAAAAAAAAAAAAACGACAGATGTAAATGAATCACTATTACGTTTTATAATTTGTTTCATTCTAGGTTTATAATGACGATGTTTGTTTTATGTATGGATCAGGAGGATGAGGAAGCGCGTGCTCTCGCCATCTAGCGAAAGAACAGAGTGGAAATTCAATCAGCATTTAAGAAACCAAATCGCACGACAAGAAAGAACAAATGAGAGATTTTTCCTAACTCAATAGACTCTGGGGAACAAGTACAGACGTCTCTGTACCTACCCCTCAGANNNNCTACTTTGTCGACCATTCTTCTGAGATATACCACATAGACAACAAAAAAATTAACAAAAAAGAAGGACCCACAAAAGTTATGTCGACAACACCCACCCAACAACATATACAAAAATAAAAAAATACCTAACTTTTCATGTCGGACAAAGACGATTGGGAACCACCCCAAACAAAAATAAAAAACAAATAGCATAAAGGATACTATAATAATATCATATGACCCATTAAACAAAAAGAAAGAGACAACATTTACCGAACCCCAAATATTCCCAAACCCTAAAAGATAACCCAAATCAGTAAATACTTACTTTTATCAATGAGTAGTCAGTCAGATAAGGCTAGAAATGAAAGATTCTTCAGTTTTAGTCCACCAAATTGAAGCAGATAGCAATCCTAATTAAACCCTAACACACCATTACTGAGTAGGTGAAGAAGACGGGGTTTGATGAAGGCAGTGGGTTAAATAAATTGGGTAGGTGAAATATATTTGTTTTACCATAGGTTGTACCGAAAAGTGGGGCGGGTGGATTTTTGGGGCGTTGTAAGTGACTTGGGGCCGTATAGCCATGTGGCGCAATAAAATCTTGACAACGCATTAAATGGGGGGACCACAGATGGCTCTATTAGTCGCGGGGTAATTGTACTTGGCTGCCCTTTTGTCGTCTCTGGTGGCATCAACTGTCACCAGAAAACTTGGAAGGAGACTTTCTATGCTCTCTGGAGGTGTCCTCTTCTGTGCTGGAGCTTTGATCAATGGCTTTGCTCAGAATGTTGCTATGCTCATTGTTGGTCGTATTTTACTAGGTTTTGGTATTGGATTTGCCAATCAGGTATGTTGTAATTTCCATTATACGACAATATTTATTCCTAGTTTGTCCTTATTTTGAGTTTAACTTCTGTACACGCCGACAACCCCGTAAAAGGTATTCGCACATTTTGGTTTTGTTTTTTGTGGTGGATCAAGTCAAGAGATTGGCATGTGGTCATATTCCTAATTATTTGTTTGTTGGTCGTGCCAAGTTGTTAATATAGTCCAAAACTGGTGTTTATTCTCTAAACAGTACTACCATGTGACTATGTTTATGCAGTCGAACAATGGTGGTTTTCTCTACAAACAACATCATCTGTGTGTCTGTCTCTTTTTTTTTTTTCCTTTTTGTTCATTTATTTCAAGATTGTCCTGTTCTATGGTTCCCCTGTTTCTTTGGTTTTTGCCATGGAATTACGTTTCTTAGTTTATGCATTTATTTCTTAGTTTCAAAACCGTAAAAAATATTCCCTCCGGTCCACAATAAGTGATCAATTTGCTTTTGCCATGCCATTACGAAAATACTAAATTCTAGATAAAAATAGTTAGTGTGACTAAACCATCCTTAATTAAATATTGCAGCATAATTTAATGTGAGGAGTAAAAAACTTTTTAGGAATACATACACAAGGTAATTTTGGAAAAACAAATTAAATATTTTCTTGATAATATAAATGGACACTTATTTTAGATCAAAACAAAAAAGCAAACTGGTCACTTATTGTGGACCGGAGGGAATAGTAATGGCAAGTTGGTGGTAACACTTTTCCCGCAGTTCGGATCTGAATATTTTTCAACAGTAAGTACGTACTTAATACGTAGATCAGACAAGTATGTGCAACACATGATGTTTTGCCATAAAGTCCTGAAACCATATGTCATCACTTTTTTGTTAAAAAAATTATCTTATCCTATAGGAGTATCCTGTAAATTAATGTTTATATGCAATTTGATCGAAAAGTTATTTGTCTTATTTTTCAAGTTATTAAATCTACTCATGAATGTTACTTTTAAATACTGTTAAAAAAGAACCGCAAAGGTAAAAAAATTAAACAGCTATGTATAGAAATTAAATCTTCTTTTCCCCACATTTCTAATTCCATTTGCTTTTATCTTTTTCTATTGTCCCTTTTATTTTAATTTTTTGGTTAAAAGAAAATGAAATCAGCAGTCGATTGGATGTTAACCTGACTTGAAAAAGACTTTTTTTGCTAATTAAATCCCACTATGCACCGTATACAGTTGCACATTTCACCACCAGATCCTTGAAAATCCTTGGTTCAGTCTAAAATATACTAGCTTAATTTGAATAATGAATCTGCTTTGATATTCTTCAGCAAGTTGTGATATCACATAAACAATATTTTAATCCAATGCTAGTTGTTGAGATTAACAAATCTCCTTCTTTAATTCGCCGTTTGGATATGTTTGTATTTCGTTTTCTCCATTAAAGTGACGTGCGCCTGAATATTTTTCCACACTATTTGCTCATGAATATGACTACTTTAGTACTATAAATAAATTGGTTTATAATTGACTAGAAAGTAGCAAGTCATAAAATTTAATAGTATTAATCATGAAATGATGTTCCCATTTTCTTAGTCTAATTAAGACTGTCCTTATCCATCGTGACAAGAACAAGTGGCCTGGCCCCCTTGAAAGAAACACAATATTTTCCTTCTCTTGTTGCTCTTTTGTTTTCCTTAGAAACATTTTTGTTTTTTTTTCCCTTTTTTTTGGGGGATGATTAACACTTTTTTTTTTTTTTTTTGGTTTAATTAATTGCAGGCTGTTCCACTATACCTATCTGAAATGGCTCCATACAAGTACAGAGGAGCACTCAACATAGGTTTTCAACTGTCCATTACAATTGGAATTCTTGTAGCAAATATATTGAACTATTTCTTTTCCAAGATTCATTGGGGATGGAGATTGAGCTTAGGAGGTGCTATGGTACCTGCATTGATCATTACAATAGGTTCACTTTTCCTTCCCGAGACACCAAACTCCATGATCGAACGTGGCAATCACGACGAAGCCAAAGCTAGGCTCAAGAGAATCAGAGGCATTGATGATGTAGACGAAGAGTTTAATGATTTAGTCGTGGCGAGTGAGGCTTCTAGGAAAATAGAGAACCCCTGGAGAAATTTGTTGCAAAGAAAATATAGGCCACATCTCACAATGGCAATTATGATCCCATTTTTCCAGCAACTTACTGGAATTAATGTGATTATGTTCTATGCACCAGTGTTGTTTAAGACTATTGGTTTTGGTGCTGATGCTTCTCTTATGTCTGCTGTTATTACTGGTGGAGTCAATGTACTTGCAACTGTTGTTTCTATTTACTATGTTGATAAATTGGGACGAAGATTCTTGTTCCTTGAAGGTGGTATTCAAATGCTCATTTGCCAAGTAAGTTAAATTACTTTCCATTTTCTTGCATATAATGTTCGTCTTCAGTAGCAAATTTAGAATTTAGAGTCAGTGGATTCTTCTCTTTATATATTTCTGTATGAAAATTAAGTTCACATTTCTAACTTGAACTTGGTTCTTGATACATCTGCAGATAGCAGTGTCGATTTGCATAGCTATAAAGTTTGGAGTGAATGGAACTCCAGGGGATTTACCAAAGTGGTACGCGATAGTCGTGGTGATATTCATCTGTGTTTATGTAGCTGGATTTGCATGGTCATGGGGACCTCTAGGATGGTTGGTTCCTAGTGAAATTTTTCCACTCGAAATTCGATCAGCTGCTCAAAGTATCAATGTTTCAGTGAACATGATCTTCACATTTATAGTGGCACAAGTATTCTTGACAATGTTGTGTCATTTGAAGTTTGGATTGTTCCTCTTCTTTGCATTCTTTGTTGTGATTATGACTGTCTTCATTTACTTCTTCTTGCCTGAGACAAAGAATATCCCAATTGAAGAGATGGTGATTGTGTGGAAAGAGCATTGGTTCTGGTCTAAGTTCATGACTGAAGTGGACTATCCTGGAACTAGGAATGGAACAACTGTTGAAATGTCTAAAGGGGGTAACGGCTACAAAATAGTATGAGCTAAAGAAGATGTTTGGATTTAATTTTAATTTTATTTATTGTTGTATAATTTTAGTGGGATGACATTGTTAGATTTGAACTGTTTCTCTTGTCTCTATTGCATAGAAAATACATACTTACTGTGTTCAATTTCAACCTCTCAACAATTAATATAATATTAGTCAGAGCAATTGTGTAGCTTTTTGTTTGTTTTGCTGAATGTATTATTTTGTCCTGTAAAGCAAAACTTCAAGTATCTGGTCATAATTCAAAACTATGTTCAAATTAAAGCTGTCAGCTTTAAACGGCATTGGATACTAATCATGCTTTAAATAGTACATCCTTTGACTATCAGAACAAAAGAAATTAGGAAGAAAAAAACGAAGAGAAGAGTTTTCTCTTTTTGTTTGTCCTAAACTTTGAGATGGGAGTGCAAATTTACGTGAATAAGTGATAGAATTGAAGTTGCATGGAAGATTAAACCCGAGATTCTAGGGAATTCAGAGAAGAAGAGGGTGAAGAAGAAGAGAGAAATTTTTTATTTCGTTCTTAGCTAAACTCTATTACAAGAGAGTATAGTATTTAACCATAATAACTGCCCTACACATGCCTTTCATGTGCGTGTGTGTAATGACTAATATACCCTCATTTAACTTCTACAATTCTAAATACTCCCCCTCAAGCTGGAGGGTGGAAGATGTCTAACACACCAAGCTTGGAGACTAGGAAGGAATGCTGTGCTGCAGTCAGTCCTTTTGTTAGAAGATCTGCTAGTTGTAAGGAGGAAGGAACATGACATGGAGTAATAAGTCCTGTCTTGATTTTCTCTCTAACAAAGTGGCAATCTATTTCTGTGTGCTTTGTCCGTTCATGAAATATTGGATTTTCAGCTATTTGTATTGCAGCTTTATTGTCATAGAACAATGTAATAGGTCTGGATACTTTAACTCCTAAGTCTTCCAGCAATCCTGTTAACCATGTAATCTCAGCAGTTGCAGCAGCCATACTTCTGTATTCAGCTTCTGCTGAACTCTTGCTTATTGTAGGTTGCTTCTTTGATTTCGAGGATATCAAAGAATTTCCCAATTTAACAACATATCCTGTCACAGATTTTCTAGTATTAAGGCATGATGCCCAGTCTGAATCACAATAAGCAACTAATTGATCAATAGGTCCTGCCTCCATCAGTATTCCCATGCCTGGTGTCCCTTTGATATATCTTACTATCCTCAATGCTGCCTCCATATGTGACTCTTTGGGCCTTTGCATGAACTGGCTCAAAGTTTGCACTGCAAAACTTATATCAGGTCTGGTGATTGTTAAGTATAGCAACCTTCCTATTAATCTTTGATAAGCTGAATTATCTTTCAGCTCTAAATCTCCTGTCTTCCCAACACATGTATCATACTCCACAGTTGTCAATTTTTGATTCACTCTATAGGAGTTGCAACTGGTTTTGCACCACTTTAGCCTACCTCTGAAATTAGTTGCAAGGCATACTTTCTTTGATTGAGCAACATTCCTTTCTTTGACCTTGATACCTCAATTCCCAGAAAGTACCTCAGCTTGCCTAAGTCCTTAACCTTGAACTTACTGTGTAAGACCTTCTCGGCATCATTGACTAAGTTAGAGGAGCTCCCAGTAATCATCAAATCATCTACATATACCAGTATGATGACTATCTCTCCTCCTTGCTGCTTTGTGAATAGGGAATGATCAAAAAGACTTTGTTTGTAACCATTCTGAACAAATGCATCGGTGAGCTTTATGTTCCATTGCCTAGATGCTTGTTTAAGACCATAGAGGGATTTCATAAGCTTGCACACTTTCAACTCCCCCTGTTTATGAAATCCTTGAGGTAGCTGCATATAAACCTCTTCATAGAGATCCCCTTGTAAGAAAGCATTACTGACATCCATCTGAAATAGAGGCCAACCCTTGGCAGCTGCTATGCTGATAATGGTCCTAATTGTGACCATCTTTGCTACAGGTGAGAATGTGTCATGATAGTCCAACCCTTCCTTTTGATTATAGCCCTTAGCAACCAATCTTGCCTTGTATCTTTCTACCTCTCCATTGGCCTTGTATTTGATCTTGTATACCCACTTGGAACCAATAGCTTGATTCCCTACTGGTAAGTCCACTATTTCCCAAGTTTGATTATCTTCAAGATCCTGAATCTCCTGTTCCATAGCTGTAATCCATCTGCTATCAGTGGAAGCCTTCTGAAAGCTAGTAGGTTCAACTTCAGCTGAAAAAGCATGCAGGTATGCTTGATAACCTGCTGTGAGATTAGCATAAGTAAGGGTGTTAGTCAATGGATATAGGCATTGGCCAGAGAATTTCTGAGTAGTTTGGTAGTCTTTCAACAAACTGGGGGTTTAGATGTCTTGGTAGTCTTCCTAGACTCTTGATCACTTCTAACCACATGTATGCTATTGTTAGGAGTAGTATGTGCCTCTGACTCAGTGTTTGGAACCAAGTCAGTGCAGGTATCTTGCTCACCATGCTCTACCTCTGCTGTTTCTGTGTTTTGATCTGTGTGGTCAAGGTGTAGGATTTCTGTAGTAGGTGTATTTGTATTCTCTGTGGTTGGTGTATTGTATGTAGGTGGAATGTGAGAGTCTGAGGATATAGGTAATGAGGGATCAGGATGTGGTGGTATGGAAGCTTGTGTGGGAAATGGATCTTGTGGAGTGGTTATACTTTCTTTAAAAGGGAAAATATGTTCTCTAAAGCTAACATCCCTGCTTACAAAAATAGCTTTAGTTTCTAAATCAAACAATCTATAGCCCTTTTGAACTTCTGAGTAACCTATTAGAACTGACTTTTTTGCTCTCCTTGCAAAACTTATCACCTTTTGGCAGATTGCTAGAAAAACACAAGCATCCAAACACCTTTAAGTGACCAATAGCAGGTGATTTATTGTAAAAAACTTCATAAGGAGATTTTCCTTGTAGTATGGATATAGGCCATCTGTTGATCAGGTAAACAACTGTCTTTACGCTATCTCCCCAAAATCTACTAGGAACAGAACTCTGAAACTGCAATGCCCTAGCCACTTCAAGTATATGTCTGTGCTTTCTTTCCACCACCCCATTCTGTTGGGGTGTATATGGACAACTGCTTTGATGCACAATGCCTAAGGATGCTAATAATTCATTACAGCTGGAATTTAAAAACTCTCTCCCATTATCAGATCTTAGGACTTTCACATTCATGTCAAACTGAGTCTTTATCATTATAAGAAAATCCCTCAACACTGTTACAACTTCACATTTAGACTGCAGAAAGCATACCCAAGTGTATCTACTAAAATCATTCACAATTGTAAGAAAATAGTGTTTCCTATCATGTGTAGGCATCTTGTGAGGACCCCATACATCAAGGTGAATAAGTTGAAAAATACACTCAGTCTTACTGCTACTGAGAGGAAACTTCAATCTACTTTGTTTAGCTAACGGACATACTTCACAATTATGCTGTAAACTATCCACTACTTTATTCTTCAAGGCAGGAATATGCTTCATTGACATTATTGATGGATGTCCCAGTCTCATATGCCAAAGACTGCACTCATCAGTGTCTTTTGTGACCAATGTTGCTACTGGCTTGTCTCTCCATTTTAGAATATAAAGTCCACTGTTCTCTCTATCAATCCCCATCACCTTGCCATCGTAAAGGCCCTGCAATACACAAAAATCAGGGAAGAATAGAGCACAGCATAGCAGCTCCTTGGTCAGTTTGGAAACTGACAGTAGATTCAACTTAAAATCTGGAACATACAACACATCTTTTATTTCATATCTCTTTAAGATTGAAGTTTTTCCTTTGTGTGTTACTGAACATATGCTACATGTTGGAACCTGTACTTTATGATTCCTGTGTTGCTCAATGTTCTCTATGTTAGATAGAATTCCTTTATCACATGTGATATAGTGAGATGCTCCTGTGTCTACTACCCATTCACATAAAGATGCATCTGACAACAAGGTGGTTATACCTGCCATTAGTGTATGACAATCACCTGCAGGTGTTTTGTTTAGAAGTTCCAATATCTGCTTGTATTGATCTTTAGTGAACAGTTGTCCCATCTGTTGGCCTTGAGATGAGCTTGTAGTTTCTTCTGTCTCCATGTTAGTATAAGTTCTGCTTCCTTGTCCCTGTTGTTTCTTCTTGCTTTTGAAATCAGGAGGATATCCTATAATCTTGTAATAGTTTTCCTTGAGGTGTCCCTTATACCCACAGTGCTCACAAACAATCCCACTCTTCTTACCCTTATATCCTTGATTCTGTCCTGCCATCATAGTTAAAGGTTCCCTACTTATCTCAAGTACACTTAGCTCACGCTGACTTTCTTCTTGAATGACCAAAGCATAGGCTTGATTTACAGTCAATACTGGTGTCTTAAGCAATATCTGACTTCTCACTTGACTATAGCTTTCATTAAGCCCAACTAGGAACTGTAATAAACGTAGATTCTTAAATTGGTCAATGAAAGGTCTAGTTTCTTCACAATCACAACCAGGTCTTGGAACTAATAGGTCAACTTCATCCCAGAGGTCTTTCATTTTTGTATAATATGTTGTTACAGAATCAGTACCTTGTTTTAACGATCCAATTTGTATCCATAGAAGGTAAAAACGAGTGAGATTAGATTTATCAAACCTCTCCTTGAATTCCTTCCATACTGTCCTTGCATTTGAAGCATAAATGATGCTCGGCTGCAATTCTACTGATACTGTACGTCCTATCCATGAAAGAACAACGGCATTACATCTTTCCCACTGATTCGCCAATTCTCCTTTGTAAGAGCTTTTCAATCAAGTTCCTTCTATGAAACCTAGCTTGTTCTTCACCAAAAGTGCCATCCGCATCGATCTACTCCAAAAACCATAATTTTCCGGTCCGGTGAGCTTGATATCGTGCAAAGCTACGCCAGGTGTATCTTTAGATGCTAAAAACAGAGGATGATTGTGATCGATTGGGAGATTTCCCGTTTCCGCCATGGTTGATGAAATCGAAGCTTCTAATCAGTGTTCAGTGTTTAGATCTTGCAGAATTTCAACTCGATTTCAATGATCTGCTCTGATACCATGATAGAATTGAAGTTGCATGGAAGATTAAACCCTAGATTCTAGGGAATTTAGAGAAGAAGAGGGTGAAGAAGAAGAGAGAAATTTTTTATTTCGTTCTTAGCTAAACTCTATTACATGAGAGTACAATATTTAACCAAAATAACTGCCCTACACATGCCTCTCACGTGCGTGTATGTAATGACTAATATACCCTCATTTAACTACTACAATTCTCAACAATAAGAATCAAAATTCCACAAGGAATAGGACATTTATCAAACTAGGTTAGCTACTATTCTTGGGATAAAAACAAAGTGTTGCGTTATATGAACTTAAAGCTAAGTGATAGTTTGATATTTTGTCATTTCCTTGAAATTGTGAAAAGCCTTTTGATGTCTCTTGGCAATTTCGGTCGCTGATACTACTCCGTAAAGAAGGAAGCTAAAGAAAGGTTAGAGTCGGAAAATAAGTTGAGTAAAGAGTCTTAGAAAATTTAGAGTGTTATGAAGTATAATTAAGGAACTTGATGCATATAAGTGAAACTATAGGCGGCTAAATTTGTGGCCGTAATTGTCTCGATATCTGGTAAAAATTATGTTAAATCATGGGATGACGCGGTTCGTAGCATTAAATGTGAAGAGACGTGTGTCTAATCAACCGCCAGAAGTTTTTTAAAAGGTGGCAGAGAAATTCCCGCCAAAAAGAATGTTTCTACCAACTTTCCGGTGACACAAATTTATGTAATCAGAAAGCAAGGGGACTATGTGTATAGAGTAAAATATGTTATGCTAAGTGGGCAAAAGAAAGTGACACATGGAGCCGGAGGCAGAAGATAGCCAAAACCAAAGATAATTGTTCCATTTGTTACCGCTGATTCTGTTATTTCCTTAAAAGTATTTTTCAAAACATTTACGCTAACCAAATGTGAAAAAATTGAAAAATATTTTCCTTCATACCAAACACACCCTATATCTTTACATTTATTCTACAATTATTTGTCCCTGATTAGATGGTACAGTCTAATCAACAGTTATATCCAATTAAATTATTTGTTTCGATTTAGGTGGCACTTTCTGATAACAAATTTGCTCAAGGAAATTATATTTTGTGTATTCTTTTCGTTACTTAAATGCAAATGAATTATAAACTAAAGTACTTTTATGGTGAACCAATTTTTGAGAAAGTAATTGTCTTGCATTGAATTAGGGGTATCAAATATTACTAATAAAAGTGGAGATATATAGCTAGCATGTGGACGTAGATTTGATTGAAACTTGATAAAGAGTTTTTGAAGCTGTGTTGAAAAATATTTTTTGAAAGCTGAAGTTGTGTTTGGACATGCATTTTATTTGAAGAAAATTTGAAGTTTTGTGAGTAGAAGAAAAAGTTTCGCCTAAACCAGTTTTTGGGAACTTAAAATTTTTGATTTTTTTTTTTCCAAAACATGATCATATTTCATAAACAAATAATGTTTTTAATATTTTTTTTGAAAAATAAAGCCAAAACCTATGGCCAAACGGAAGTATAATATATCAAACCATCCAAATTTAGGTTAGAGAGTTATTTATTGACTCGGACCCATTGTAGCACCCAAACTAAGCATGATGTATCTACTTATTTGACACCCAAGGGGTGTCCGTTCTACTAACCTGCCCAAGTTTAACTCGGACAGGTTAAGTTATGATTCATTATTCAAATCATTTTTATCCAAGCAAATATTTGATTAGTTAGAGCCATTCATGTTATTTGATTCAAAGCTCTCAATTTTATCCCACTCCCCATATTCTGGGTTTTAAGAGGATGTCAACAACCAAATAAAAATGGGAGAATATAAACAATAAAAGAAGTAATTAAACGGCAGAGAATTTGGAACTCTTTGAGATTTTTCACTTTTATGGGGGGACAAAAGTCAGTACCTTTACCATTATCAGGTAGACTATAAAGACATGAGTCATGACAAGAATCAAACGAAGAATGTAAAAATTATCCACGTGAAAACTGGAACAAAGACAATGTAAAAAATATTACTCTTTGACTGAACGAAACCTCGGGTAAGTTGCTTATAGTTAGAGCCCGTTTGGCTTAGCTGATTTAGAATAGCTGATAAGTATTAGGTACTGAAAAACACTTTTAAGTGCTGAAGTTGGTTTAAAAAATAAGCAGTTACGTGTTTGGATAAAAGTGCTGAAATTAATAATATGCAACTAAAGAAACGGGTATACGAAGAGTTTTGTTTTAAAAAGAAGTATTTTAGGGATATAATAGTAAATATTTTGGTCAAACTTAAACTGCTTATAAGCTGAAATTTGATAAGTTGGGAGAGACCAACTTATGGCTTTTGGCTTATTTTTGGCTTATAAGCACTTAACTTATAAGCACTTTTAATTTTACCAAACGCGTAGATAAGCCAAAAAAGTGCTTATAAGCCAGTTTGACCAGCTTATAAGCTTAGCCAAACACCCTCTTATTGCATTGACGACTCAACTGAATTGAACTATGGGATAAATAAAATATTTCTATAATTTTAACACTAATTTAAATTTTTTGTTTTTATTAGAGGGAAAATGAAAATTCAATTCCTTAAATTTGAAACTTTTGAGGTGGTCACGAGAAAATAGGAAGCAAGGAAACTCTTAGCTTTAATAAAAAGAGTGTGACCACAATGAAGAGGAACCTCTTTTCTCTTCTAATAATAACGTACATTCATTATGATTTCCAAAATCAATATCGTTCTTTTCAAAACCTAAAGTTGGAAGTATCATTTCAATTTGATTTGATTCGTATTTTGTAATCAAAAGCACGTGAATTTGGTTCCCACCTCTACTAAAGTTATGTTGAAAGCTCAGGAAACTTTTAATGAAGTCATCTTTTATCTACCCTTGCCACCACTTTTTCAAACTTTTGCCTTTTGTTCCATATATTCATTAAAGAATATCACAAATAGTTGTAAAAATTGGGCATTATCCACTTATAATTTTAATATTCTACTATAATATGCATCGAGTTTTTCTGTGTTTCTCTTTTTAGAAAATTAAGAATCCTAAGCAGTTAACTGCTGTTTAGCTGTTCTTAAGGATACAAGACCACGTTTTTATTAACAACAATTTTTTTTTCCATTCCACGTTCTTTGTAATCCTATATTTATGTGAAAAATTAAGGGTGTGTTTGGTATGAAGGAAAACATTTTTCGAAAAATGTTTTCCAATTTTTCCATGTTTGGTTTGCCTAAATGTTTTGAAAAATATTTTTCTCGTGAACTTATTTTTCTCCAATTGGAGGAAAATGTTTTTCCTATCAAGAGAAGAGAAAACATTTTCCAAAACTTCTTCTCAACCTTCCCCACCCTATTCCCCATCCCCACCAATCCACCCCCACACCCCCACCCCCACCCAACCAATCCTACCCCCCACCTACCCAACCCATCCCCACCCTAAATAAAAATATTATTGATACTACCTTCTTTTCATGCTACACATAGTTTTTTTTATTTCAACAAATGAGTATTTTTTTTCATGAAAAGAATTTTTATTTTTTTTATTTTAATAAACAAAATACTTTCTTTTCATGTAGAAAAAGTATTTTTTCTCATTTCAACAAAAAAGTATTTTCTCTTCAACAAAAAAGTAAAGCAGCACATTAGTTACTTTGGGTTTGTGTGAATTTTTAAAGACTTGCGTGGAGGGGGGAGGGGAGGAGAGTAGCATAAAATAATATTTTCTACTCTCTAACCAAACACTAGAAAATATTTTTCGAAAAATATTTTTCGAAAAATATTTTCCACTATCAATCAAACAAGGAAAAATAAGTGATAAAATCACTCATTTTCCATGAAAATATTTTCTAGGAAAACTTGTTCCTTCATACCAAACACACCCTAAGGAGATTTTATCTTTTTCTTGACTTCTGGTTCAAGATAATTGAGAACTCGATTATTCAAAAGAAATTGAGCGACAACCCACTAGTAAAACTATTGCATCATATTCTAAGATTGTGGCCAAAATTTAAAAAAAAAAAAGGATAAAGGAAAGGTAAAACTTTAAAAAAGAAAAAGGAAAAAAAGAAGCTCGTGTGGATAAAGTAATTGTCACTCAATTACTAGTACTAGTATTAAGAAGCTTCCTATATCCGCATTCTTGTTAGAAAGTGGGAATCAAAATCGACATGCTTTTGGTTACGAATCAAGAAATTTTGTGGGACTTTTGGGTGACAATTGACGTCGATGCTAATCTCCTCGGTAATTACTAATTAATACAAGTGCCTTTCAATAAAATAAAAAGACAAAATATAAGAAGGGTTTTTATTCAATTTAGTCACGATCTTCCCTATGAAGCTACCTAGGAATTGATGACACACCTCAAAAAATTATACTCCCTCCGTTCCAGTTTATGTGAACCTATTTCCTTTTTGGTCCGTTCCAAGAAGAATGAACCCTTTCTAAATTTGGAAATAATTTAGCTTAAACTTATAATTCTACTCTTAATGATAAGCTTTTATAACCACACAAATACTCTGGGCCCTTTTTTTGACTTGTTTAGGACCACAAATTCCAAAAGTCTTTATTCTTTCTTAAACTCCGTGCCCAGTCAAACAGGTTCACATAAATTGGAACGGAGGGAGTATTAAATATTGAATGCAATTGTATTTTGCACTTTTATTTTTTCCTCTACTAACGTAGGAGGTCCAGATGACTCATTAACTCGTTTGGGTCACGGAATTTGCAAGAAATGAGAAGGAAGAAGAAGATGAATCATATGATTCTATGCACCTTTTTTTTCCAATTTGGCCAAATTTTGTGGATAGAAAGGTATAATAATTTTTTGAGTTTTGGATAGGAATCGAATATAAGTGGTCCTTAGTGTTGTTACTTGTTCCTATCTCTTTCACTGGGACAACTTTAAAATTAGTGACCTAATTTTAACCACATTCTCAACTTTAAAAAAAAAAAGATTAATTGTGATTGCAGAATCATTATTTTTCTTGAAATATTCTACAAATAAGTTTTTATAATATTTTACCAGTATTTCACTGAACCTAGTATTGGTCAAACCAGTATTTACAACTGTTGAATTTGAGTGTATTTATAAATATTGAAATATTATTTATGTCAAGCGTGGCTTGGAATTAAGAGAAAGGTTGAAAGGAAAATGGGCACGTGTTAATGAATATGATCTTTGGGTGGGTCGGGTATATATTGGGCTTTTCTTAAGATGCATAATGGGGGCCTGTTGTGTGTGAGAGAGGTTAAATTATCATGGTATAGCCAGTTTTCACACTGGTCAATGAAAAATAGCCAGTGTTTACCAAGTCAATGAAAAATAGCCACTATTTTGCTGCAACAGGGACCGGTCCAGTATAATATACGGGAGTTCTGGTGCATTTGTGTACGAACTCCAGCATATTATGCTGGACCGGTATACTTTGCTAACTCATGTAAAATTTGCGGGAGACTGGAGCACCAGTGCTCCAAACTCCAGTATATTATACTGGACAATTATACTTGCTGGAACTCCCGTAAAATTTGCGGGAGTTCCAGCATAATTATGCTTGAACTCCCGTAAAATTTGCGGGCGTATTTTTCCGGATTTTGAACAGTGTTTTCGCTCAGATTTAAAGTGGCTAAATTTCGATAACTTTTGAAACTTGGCTATTTTTCAACGACTAGTGGTAAATCTGGCTATTTTTGAATTTCTCCCGTGAGAGAGAGTAGGTAAAAGGGCTACCCGACAGAACTCACTGGAGTTTGGATTCGAACCTTTATATTCATGGACTTCAACTTGTTGGCCCAAAAAAGATATAATAGGTACTTATGGCGAATTGCACAAATATCCACTCTTAGGGATGCTATTTAGGGATTAGTCAATACTTTTTTGTCATGATATTTTAAACTAGAAATCTTAATTTCAGAACGATTCATAACATTTGAATCTCAAAAAGTTGAACTGAAAAAATGAAATTCAAAAAGCATTGGCTACTTCCTAAATAGCAATCCTTTGGAATGGCTATCTTTTTTTTTAATCAAATCCACTAGGCGACATGCCTAGGGCTAGTTTTTATATATATAAAAAAGAAAATAAAATACAGTGTCAATGAGTCTATGTAATGTAGCTACCTACCTAATGAAATTACATACTCCCTATTATCAATTTTGAGTAAATTACTCAAAATTGATATCACATTATGTACTAAAAAGTGGGTACGGCAATAAAAAATTACACTACAGAAATGGCCAAAATTCGCAATTATAACTCTGTATTTGCCATATTGGCTTTCTTCCTGATGATTCTCAATAGGGATGGCAAAATGGTTCAAAGAAAACAGTTAACCACCCATATTATCCACTAAAAAATGGGTTGGATAATGAACTTTTTAAAAACGGGTTAAATATGGATAAGAACCATATTATCCATTTAGAAAATGGATAACCAATGGATAACCTTTGGGTCTAATTTTTACATTTGTAAAGCCTCAAATTGGGGGTTCCTCAAGTTAGGAAGACTAAGAATTCTCCCAAAAGTGATCATATACAAGAAGTCATGGATAATATGGGTAACTCATATTATCCGCCGGTTAACCCGTTTTTTATCGGTATTAAATATGGGTCGGGTCGAATAATTGATCCGTTTTTTCATTACCCGTTTTCGACCCGAACCATATCCGCCCCGCCCCGCCCGTTTGCCACTCCTAATTCTCAATCTTGTGGTGATTATATCCCTTGCATGAAAGAATGCATTCTCAAGTGTTGAGTACCTGCAAACAGTTAAGCTATCCAAATATGTAGTCAAATTATGTATTTTCTCAACTGCCCAGTAATGGAAATTCATGGTGACTATGCCTTTTTACGCCCAGATTTCATTGTTGATCCTTGACTTTGTGTATGAATCCCTTGCTAACATGCCTTCCTCATGTGTCATAGGTGTTGTTGTTGCTGATCCTTTCCTTGTTGTCCGTATCTTGACACCCATAGAGTCCTTTGAAAACCAATGTGTCGCCCATAACGAACCGGACAGTGTTGTGATCATGTCCTCCTGTGTCCAGTAATTCAGCATAATTGATGCCTTTGTGTGTAAATCCACTTTTAGTCCATCTTCCTTGTATATCAGTAGTGGTGTTGATGCAAAGCAGGTCTTTATTATCCAACTCATGTGACTTGTGAGACTTCTTGAACTACACTGACTCAACCAGTAAAATCTGGGCAGTGTTTGTGATTTTTCTTTGTTACTATCCTTAGCAGCTTGTATTCTGCAGTTGTTTGCTAGGTTGATTACGTTCCTTGCCATATTGGAAACATGAACATGAATATTGCCATGCCAAAGTTCCCCTATAATGTCGTAACAACTTAGCATTTTCCTTAGAGCCTTCAAAGCCATGCTTGTGCCTATCCTTGCTTCCCTCCTAGTGGAATGAGTACATAGTACTAATACCACCAACTGGAAGTTGTTCAAGGAATAAGGCATGGCCACTGTAACGTTTCCTGCAAAAAGAAAACAAGGTTAGTGAAAAAACTGATCACCATGCTCTTCTCCACAAGGATTTGAACATGGTGATTGGGTGTTTGATCTCCAGCAGAATCAATTTCCTCTGCATATGTGTGAATGTTCCTGTGTAATTCTGCATGAATTTTTGCCTGGCTCCCTGTATATAATGTTGAAAAAATGGACTGCATTGGGTTGATCCATGACACTCCCATTGATCCCATATTCAATAGCCCATACTGCATATTTATGGACAGTATACTCTTGTACTGTCCATATTGAAAACTATTGTGAATCCCTCTAGTGCCTGTGACTTCTGTGGGTATTGTATGAATGATTGACCTTCAAATCTTGTATGTAATGCTCACTATGCTGCACATAAACCCCTTTTGTGTGAGCCCCCCAGTTTCATACTTATGCTTATCTTACTTACTCCTTAAAGGGAATGAGCACTAAGTGCTAATACCACCCAATGGACTCGTAAAGTATGATAAGGCATCAAGACATTAGCTTTTCCTGCAAAACAGAAAACAAGGTTAGTGAAAAAAATGATCAACATATTCTCCTCCCAAAGGAGTTGAACATGATGATCCAATGTACTCTCCTGTACCCTGCACTTCCTTATCTCCTCACTCCTTAGTTCTTGGCAACTTTTACCCTCAAGTATGGACGTTGCAGTTTGTCCTCATTCACTATCCTCCCCCCTTGAATATCCAGTTGCCAGAAATCTTTGCATTCTATATCTCCAAAATCTAGAGCATAATTGGCAAGTTGGTCAGCCAATTTGTTCCCTTCTCTAAAAATGTGTGACACGATATAATTGCACCCTTCCAAAAGCTGCATGATCTCCTCTACCTGATCAGCAATACACCATGGTGTCTTCCAAGTTCCATCAATAATTTTCTTCATTAGCATCGAGTCTATTTGGATCCATACATGAGAGTACTGATGCAATCTGCAGAACCTCAATGCATCTACAATAGCCACTGCCTCTGCTTCTGTGTTTATAGCCTCATTTATTTCCTTTCCTAATGCATAACATACATCTCCAGTTTCATTACTTACGCAGTATCCAATTGCACTCCTTCCTGGGTTCCTCCTAGATGCACCATCTGTGTTTACTTTAAGCCAACCTTCCCCTGGCAGCTCCCAACAAACTTTGTCAACCTTCAATCGAGGAGTATAGTTTTCCATCATCGATAATAACTCATGCCATTTGTGTGGAACATTACGCACTCCTGGCTTTCTTACTTGCACAAGGCCTTGAAGAATGGATAAAACTTGATATATCACTCGACTAGTTGAGACTGCATCCCCATACTTCATGCTATTCCTTCTCTTCCATAACTCCCAAACTACACAAGAAGGCAAAGCCTGCATAACAGGTTTGAGTCTAGGACAAACCTTGGCAGTCCAACATCTAGTGATAGCTTGATGCATTGTTAACCCCTCCATAGTAATACCTGACCTCGATAGGAAGTACCTACAAACACTTCTTGCAGTATCAGACTTGAAGAACAAATATTGTAGTGTTTCTTCCTTAGGCTGTGTGCAGCACCAACATTTTGAGGGCACGAAATAGCCCAGTCTCCTTATGAAGTCATCTAGAGGTAATTTTGCTTTCCAAACCTTCCACATGAAGAAAGAAATTTTGAAAGTTAAGCTTGCACCCAAATCATCTTATAAGCTGCCCTTGGTTCATCTCTCCTTCTCAAATACTCCCAGGCAGTTTTAATACTAAAGTATCCTCTAGTTTTCAACATCCAATAAGGCACATCTAGTACATCATGCTTAGGAGGTGGCTTAATTGTTTCCACAATATGTAGTGCATATTCCTCAGGTAAAACCTCCAGTAGTCTGTCTACATTCCAAGCACCCTCCTCAACCACATCATACATTATGAACTGACTCATTTATCCCAAAATCTTGAGGAACAATGAAGTACAGAGCTCCTAAACTTTTCCAATTGTCATACCAAAATAGAGAAGATCCCATCTTTGGATGCCACATTATTTGGTGTTCAATTAAATCCCTGCGCTCCAACATCTTCCTCCATACATGTGACCCTTCCCTCCATAGAACAATCACAGCATTCAGTTTCTTGCAATACTTTTGGCTCATAAATGAACTCCACAGACTTGGCTTGGTTCGAAAATTCCACCACAGTTTGCAGAACAAGGCTTTAGATACATCGTGCAGTCATCTAAAACCAATTCCACCCTCTTCATATGGCATACACAAGGTGTTCCAAGATGCCCAATGCCTATTATTGCCTCCTACTGAGCTGCTCTAGAAAAACCGTGCTAATATTTTATGCAATTTGTTTATAACATAGTTAGGAGGATTTACTTATAAGAGTAAGTGTATGGGCATGCTCTGAAGCACATGGGCAATCAGCACTACTCTACCACCTATAGAAAGCAACTTGCCCTTCCATGCTTGCAATATATCCAGTACCTTAGTACTCAAGCCTTGATAATAATCCATCTTTCTCCTCGAGTAAAAAATAGGACAACCTAGGTACATAAATGGAAATTCATGCCTTTTAATCCTAGTGATTCTTTACACTTTTAGCGACCTCCATGCTTGTTGAATGGTGCATACAAATAGCAGATTTTCTCTGCCTCGATGCAGCCTCAAACGCACTCAAAACTTCCATTATTAATCACAGAGATATAACATCAGATGAAGAGAAAATAATGGTGTCGTCTGCGTAAGGTAAATGATTGATTTTAGGACTCCACTTAGGCAAGCCAAAGCCACGGAAACACAGATTCAAACAAAGCATTTAGGCCCCTTGACATTGCCTCAGCAGCTAGAATGAATAAGGTAGGTGACAATGGATCCCCTTGCTGGACACCTCTTGATGATTTAAAAAAACCATGAGCCTACCCATTGATGAGAATAGAATACCAATTGTTTGACACAATTCCAAACACCAAACCAATGAATCTCTCACAAAATCCCATTTTCCTAAGCACTTTAGTCAGAAAGATCCAAGACAGCCTGTCATATGCTTTTGTCATGTCGAGCTTCATTACCACATTTGGTCCAGCTTTTGTTCTGAGCCTAATGTTTGTAATGATCTCCTGAGTGAGAAGCACATTTTCAACAATGCTCATCCCTTTCAAAAATCCAGCTTGCTCCTCAGAAATAAGATTAGGCAGTAGCACCACTAGTCTCTCATGAATCACCCTCGAGATGATTTTGTTGGTAAAATTGCTAAGGCTAATAGGCCTCATATCCAAAAATGTTGACACCTCCTTTTTCTTAGGAAGAAGGACCAGATTTGTGTGTGTCACACATTTTGGTAGTTCTTGGCCATTGAAAAAAGCTCGGAACATATCAGATAGATCGTCTCCAATTATGTCCCAACAGGAATGATAAAAGCTGCCTGTGTAACCATCTGGCCCTCCTGCACTGTCTCCATTTAAACCAAACACTACATTTTTAACCTCTTCTTTTGTTGGCTGCCTCACCAATTCTGAATTCTGCTCCATATCAACTAGTCTAGGCACATGATCTATAATGCCAAATGATGTAGGCACTGTTGTTTCTCTAAACTGATCTTCATAGAATTGAACTGCTTCAACAGCAATTTCTTCATCTTCCTCAATCCAGTTACGTTGACTGTTTTGAATCCTTTTGAGTTGTAGTCTCTTCCTTCGGCCATTGACTTAAGCATGAAAGAATTTGGTGTTCCTGTCACCATCTTTGAACCAAGCCATTCCTGATTTCTGTTTCCAGTGCTGTTCATCCAAGCCAAGGAATTTGATCAGCTCTGCCTGCACTTTTTGTAATCTCTCTCTATTTATCTTTATAGGACTAGCTTCAAACTGGGCTTCATGTACCATAACTACTTCCTCCAAACTAGCAATCTTCTGAAATATGTCACCATATGTTGCTCTACTCCAAGCTGACAATGCCTTTTTTAGCTTCTTTAACTTGTAGTTGAAAATGACAAATGGATTTGCACTGAAGTCTGCATGCCAGTTCTCTCTTACTACCTCTTTAAATGCTTGATCCAAAAATTAAGAAACCTGAATGGTTTCTTCACTGGAGCAGCCTCTATATCACACTTTAATAACATGGGGCTGTGATCTGAGCCAATCTTCAACAGATGTGTTACTTCTAGTCCTGGGAAGGTTTGCTGAAATTCAACATTAGCCAGACATCAATCCAGCCTCTTGAAAATACAATCCTCTTCTGCCCTCCCATTCCACCAAGTAAAAATACTACCTTTGAAGCCAAGATCAAATAAGTTGCAATAGTTGATGCAATATCGAAAGTCATCAATTTCATTCAAAGATACTAGCAATCCACCAAACTTTTCTTCTTCATCCCAAATAACGTTAAAGTCTCCACCTACAAGCCATGGCACTGTCATATCCCTTACCATTGCATACATTGAGTCCCATAGTTCTATTTTCTCAATGGCATCACATTTAGCATATACCAATGTAAGAATAAGCTCTACATGTGTTTCTGTATGAAAAAGTCTTAGTGTCAGCTGCTAAACCGTATTATACATAACAGTAACATCAAACACCTCATCAATGAATGCCCAAATCTTGTTTGACACATTTGCAATTGCTTGTGCAAAACTAATTTTTCTTCTATATCTCTCCAACTTTCTAGCTTGTTGCATTGGCTCCATAAGTCCTATAAATTCAAAATGGTGCTGCCTATGCATCTTGATTAACCTCTCAAATGCTTGTTGAGTATTTACTGACCTAATGTTCCAAATAAGAGCATCCATTACTGATTATTTGATTTTGTCAGAGTCATCCTCGTTTCTACACCACCTGTATACACAACAGTGTTATCTTTATGCTGTTCTTCCTTCGTTTTGCTGCTGATTTAGCCTTTTCAATATGCCTAGGTGAGATATCGCCCTGCCTAGCTACATTGAGGAAATTCTAGGCTGTAGATTCTTGATCCAAGTGCTTGCCTGTTTTGTCAATTTGCTCTTCTGCATCATTGGCATCATCGTCACCCAATGTAGTCACAATATTGGATTTACGAAGCTTAAGCAGCTTAGCTTGTTCCTCTACTTTCTTCTGCAACTTCAATTGTGTGGCCTCCAATGGAACAATATTTCTAGCCTCAACTAGAAGTTGTGCATTGGACTGCCCGTTCCCAGTCTTTACAATCTCCTTTTCATTGGCATTAACAATCACATTTTGTACTGCAATCTCCCCTGTTCTTCTTGGATCAACATTAGCAATCCCTATCCCTTCAGTGTTCTCTGTACCTATTCTATCACTTTTTGTTGCAACCTGCCTATCTTTACCAGATTCCTGCTCTTTGGACTCCCTAGTAACATTCTTTAGGTTCTCTTCCGAAGTGGTCTCCCTAGTAATAATGGGATCCCCATTTACACTTTGTTCCTCTCCCTCTTGATCATCATCAACCGGTACATCATTATTTGGTACTCCATCTGGAACTTCACCCTCATCAGAATCCTCCTCAATTTGATCAGGCCAAAGCCTGCCTCCACTCCATTGAACTCTGTCATTCTCCTTAGGCAAGTCACTCCTTGTCTTAGCCCCAACAGATTGATTTTCAGGATTTTTGGCCAATTGTCTTTCCACAAGGGTATCTTGTGATGGTATGTCCTGACATGATGTATTAATACCAACTGCATTGGCCTTGAAGGTTCTTTGTACCCACTGAGCAGTTGATTTCTTAGCTCTAGATGTCTCATTCCCTTTCCCAGTTGGAGTGGCATCCACACACCCATTAGTTGAACCAATCCCAGCTGAACTAGGATTAAAAATTGGAGCTGCTGGATTTAACTTCCCAGCATCATTAGGATTAGATTTTTGACTTTGTTGAGCTGATATTTGATTCCCGCTATTGGAGGTCTAGGACTTTGTTGATCATCCACCAATACCAGTTGATTATCATTTTCTTCTTCATCATTCATCACCTCTAAAACTGCAAACTTATTTCCCAATAGAACCTGGTTATTTGCTCCTTGATCAACTGGTACAATTTCTTTCCCAGTCTTACCTTGAACTTTATTTTGTTTTCCACAATTCTTACCATTAGTTCCTCCATTACCTTGTTTCTTTTCACCTTGCTGTACTGGAAAAATTTCTTTTCCAGTCTTCCCTTGAGCTTCAGTCTGATTAGCAATAGCCTTAACTCGATTGCCCTTCACTTCTTTCCACTGCTCCTTTGAATTTTCAGCTACATTACCTATGACCTTACCATTTGAGAGAATCATCAAAGCCTGTTGATTAGCATTGTTTGTTCGTTAGCATTCACAGCCTTTTTTGCATTGTCCTTATCAACATACAACTCTGGATGTAATCTCCAGCATTCCAACTCATCATGTCCTTGCAGCTTACATGTTTTGCAATATTTAGGAAGCATATCATATTGAATCTTTACCCATTATGTCCTTGTCTCACGTGTTTCTCCATTCTCGATATCCATTCTTACCTTTTTAGGCAAATCAGCAAGAAGATCAACTAGAACTTTCACCCTCGCACAACTACGTCTAGTTTTATTGATAGTAGCTATATCTAGGTGCAAAGGCTTCCCCACAGCTGAAGCTAAGGAAAATAAACATTCCTTAACAAAATATGTAGGTAACAAACCTGGGAATGATATCCACGTCATGGCTTTTGGAGTTTCTTCACCTGTTGATACCCAATGTTTCTCTATATATTTTAAATATGCATAAAGACCTTCAAAATAGCATATATATGCATATATAAGCATGCACAATGTTTTATAATTTTTCCCATGATTTTTAAGGATTTAAATTGATTTATTTTCTCCCCTTTTATTCATAAAATCCCAATAATTATTTCCCAAATATTGTTATGATGATTTATTCATTTAATTTCTATACTTATACCAAAATAAAATTAATATAATTTTTATGCATTTTTGTAATTACATTTGATATTTTTCAAGCTAAATTGCATATAATTGCATTGTTAGCCCATTTTAATGTATAATTATATTTTATACGTATAAAATTGGCCCCGATATTTTTTAAAATGATAATTATATATTTTAAATCCCCGACGCCTTTAGATGCTCTCGTCTCTTCTCTTCTCTCAACCTAACCTTAATCTCTCTTCAAATGCCGCCTCCCTCTCCGGTCATCTCCGGCGACCACCTTTCAACCCAAAGCCTCCAATGGTTTCCCCCTCGCCGTGCTCATCATCTCTGAGGCCTTCAAGGGCCCTAGGCCATGCCGACTTATGTCTTGGGTTGCTGTTTTTGGTTGTTCATGGCTTCTCCGGCGTGATTTTGGGCAAAATCACACCATATTTGTTGCGATCTTTGAAGTTTATAGCAGGTTCTTCCGTTTCTGTCTGGGTTTCCTTTGAAACCCTAGCTGTTTGAATCTATTAGATCTGTGCTATTTTTAACGATTCAAATATGTTTCTTTCTATGTTCTACACTGTTCTCAGACCTCTCTTTAAAAATCTTCAACTTTAAGCCGTTTTTACTTTCTTTAAAGTTAGGGTTTCTCGGAGTTTCTTCTACACTTGTTTAAACTGATTTTTCTTTATGTTTAAACCTCTTTCCTTGCTTATCTTGACTGATTCTATGTTCTTACTGCTCTTTAACTCGCCTATGTTAAAAAGCCCTAATTTTTAAGATCTTCTTTGTCTTGGTTCTGTGTGTTAGCCTAACTACTTGATTCTTGTTAAGCTTCTGTGGTTACCATGCTTCAAATGTGTTTTACTGAGTCCTTAGCCTGCTTATATCACTTCTGTGTGATTGTGTTCATCTTGTTTGTTCATCTCTTGCCCCTTTTTGTCGATATTGCTGACCTTGCATGTTTGCTACGTCCGTTTGATCTTCTCTATTTATATGTTGAAGTATAGAATCATGACTCCTTATTGATTGATTCAGATTTCCTTAATTGATGGTTTGATTGAAAGATTTTTCTTTTAAAACCCTAAAGTTCTACCTCGTCTGTTTAAATTGACTGATTTCATTACCTTATTTACTGTGGTACTTTTAGTCCTAATTGACTACCCTATGCTTACTGAACTTTTATTCTTTCCTTATTAGTCATGTACTGATTTTTCTTGCCTTATATGCTACCGGTTCTTACCGTTTGAATTAGTTCCCTTAATTAAGGGAGTACTTGCCTTGATTTTCTGATTGATTGATTCTGAATTCCTCAATCATTATGCTACTATGATTTTTAACTTATTACTACCTGTTTTCAAACTATAAATACTCTAGTCTTTCATTAGCACAGACACGGACACTTGGGTTTTAAGACTATCTCTCATACTTTAAAAATCTCTTCTCTCTCTCTTGTGCTATCTGCTATTGTTAGCCGGCTGCAAGCCAAGGCTAACCATTTGTGCTCTCTTGTTCTTTCATTCTGCTTACTCTCCTCTTCACTGGTATGTCCTAGTTCAATTCAAAGTTCCAACAACAACATGATTCTCTTATTATTTCAGTTCTTCTTGTTTCTGGTTTGCTTCTGTTTGTGGTTTTGTTGTGAAACTTGTAGTTAAGAACACATTACTAGCATGTTATTATGTCTTCCCCTTCCTTTAGATTAGTATATTCCCTTTATGTGTGTTTCTGAGCATGTCTTACCAATTGTCTCTCACTTGTTGTATGCTTACCATACTACATCCCATGAATCCCAAATCCCTATCACCCCTCTATGTGGTTGTGTTCTTCATGTCTGGTTTTGTGACTATGCCAGTGTCAGTTGTTTCTGAGCATGAGCCCTTTTGATTGGCATATTTTAAGTGCTTTTAAGTCAAAATAGCTTTTAAGCCATTTTGTAGTGTTTGGATAAAGTAAAAAAGTGCTTTTAAGCACTTGTTTTAAAGCTAAAATGACAAAAACAAGCTAAAAGACAAAAGCTAGAAATCCTAACTTATGGCTTAAAAGCTATTTTGGCTTAAAAGCTATTTTGGCTTAAAAGCTACTTAAAATAAGCCCATCCAAACGGGCTCCATGTCTAAACCAGTCCTAGACCTTTGCTGGGTTATGTGTGTCCCAAACCCCCTTGCCCCTATGTGTGATTACTGAATTCACTTGGTTCTGTGAACTAGCCGTGTTTGGATTGTGTTAATTGTTCCACTCTCTTTTTCTCAAACCATCTCTGTTGCTTTACTGAATTACTTTCAAAAAAGGCTTTTGTTAAATACAGTTTCTTACCAAGACCTTTTTAACTTGTGTCCACCACTTCTCACTCAACTCTTAGTCAGTAAGTTCTGTCCCCTCTAATATGTGTACTGCCTTGGGATCCTTTGAGAACCCTCTGAACTCTGGCATACTAAGGCTGGACTTTCCACACTGCACTTGTTTAATTTTGGGTTGCTAAGTCTAGGTGTAAGCACTGCCCGGGATCCTTGAGATCCTTAGGGAACTTTGATGGACCTAGAGTCTGATTTGTCTATGGAACTGAGGCATATGAGACCATTGGAGGCTATGGGAAACCTGGGCCTAATTGAAGGCTCCCTATATAATATCTTCTTGATTTTCTATTTTATTTATGTAATTCATTGGCTTGTAATGATTTGTAAACAGATATTGGGGTATTTAGTGAAAAGGGGTGGGGAGATACATATTTTCTGGGGTAATACGGGTAGAAATCCTGCTCTTAGGACTTTACTTTTCAAGTCCGTTTGTTCTAAATAGAAAACATGCTCTTAGGACTTTACTTTTTTCAAGTTTGTTTGTTCTAAATAGAAAACATGCCCTTAGGACTTTACTCTTTGAATCTAATTGCATTGCCAAATAGAAATCATGTCCATAGGACTTCACCTTTAAGTTTGTTTACTCGTCAAGTAGAAACCATGTCTATAAGGTTTTACATTCTGTCATATTTTAGAAACCATCCATATAGGTTCCAAGAAATCATGTCTTAAAATTAGTTTGATAATAGATACCATGCTTATAGGACTTATTTCAGATATAGATAATGAGTACTTCTGTATGTTGCCACATTTGCAAATCGACTAAAATTAGTAATACGCCCAGATATCATGCCTATAGGAAGTCCTACTCGCAATTCTGTCTGTTAATCTAATATAGTCTAATGAGCTCCTTTAATCACGCCTAGTTCATTCCTGAATTGGTCTTATTAAGTATTAAGCAAGTTCTGAAACAAGTTCTTTCAAACTGCCTCATCTCATTAGATATCATGCCTATAAGTATTTAAGGAGCCTATTTCAAAATCTCTTCGTTTTTGCATTAATAGATATCAGTATCCTGCGTATAGGCATGCCTCTAGGGCGCTTTCAAAATTGCATTCTCTGAAACTGTCTCTATCGTTTAATGCTTTCTGATCCTAACAGGCTTTAAAAGGAGTCCTTAGGCAACTGCTAGGGTGTAATTTTTGAGTCTAAAAAGGGGTTTGTTTGTTTCTGCATATTCACTTAGATATCCTGCTTTAGGACATTGTTTAATAAAAGACCTTAACTGCGCTTGAGTCGTGCTGCTTAGATGTTTGTTTGAGGAGGAAACTCTGAGCCTCTTAATTGCTCCCATTATGTGTGAAAGTCCCAAAATGCTTTTGACTGTCGCCTTAGAATTTTTGCCTTTTAAAAACCTTAGGCGGTATGTCTAGAACCACCTATAGGTAGAGTTCCTAACTCCCTCCAGGACCATTAAGAAGGGATGGGTAGCAACATGCAATAGGAATCGTTGACCAAACACTCGCTTTGCATGACCAATAAGGGGACGGTCAGGATAGACACAGATATGATGACCGGTGCGCTAATGTCACGCATAGCCCTTTTCCAAGGAGTGATTACCGGGCATTGTACTGATATGATCCTATAGGCTAACCAACCTAGGACCCCCTCTCCCCAAATCCTCCTTACTTGAAGCTTTATTTTCCTTTTATACATACAAACTGTTTAAATTCTTATTTGAGTTATACAATGCCCAACATGCTCTGCTTGCAATTATCTGCTTCAACTGTTTATTTTATTTTTGGACTAATTCGTAAGTACAAGTTCGGCCGGGACCCACAGTTTGGGCCAAGAGGGGTGCCTAACACCTTCCCCTCGAGGTTACTTCGAGCCCTTACTCTAATCTCTGGTAATGCAAACCAATCCAAGAGTTAATCGCTCTAGGTGCCCTAACGCACCATAATCCGTTAGGTGGCGGCTCTTCAAATACCCAATTCCCAAAAAGGAAATGAGTCATTACACCCCGTGAATGTCGAAACCCGGACCTCTCTCCCCGTCAAAAGGAGGGAAAAAAGGGGGCGCGACAGCATGACGATTCTATTGGAGATATTTTTAGGCTCTTACCACAACGAACTTGCTCTTATAAATTAGTCCAAGCATGATTATCCCATACCCTGCTCCCTTATTTGAATTTAACTACCTATTTTTCAAGCATTTATGATTTCTTTATTGCCCTGAAACTAATTTGTCTCCTTATTTCCTTTTTCCTGTAACCGTCTTTCAATTATTCAAATAGTGTATTTTTTTTCCTACGTGAAAATACTTGACTACATGTTATTAATTGCTGCATAAATCATGCTCCGCATCATATTCCACTCGTGCGTCTCAAATCCTATAGCAACGCTTTAATGAGTGGTTCGCTCTTCCTATTTACTACCCTTAAATTCGAAAAGGCTTATTTGCGGTAAAACCAGTCAATCAGCGGTGCAGTCGACGGTTCCGTGCCTTCCCCCTCAAGTTGTCCACTTGAGGGTATCAGTCTAAAACCCCATAGAAACCTTACTCTGTTTAAATTGTACATGCATCATGGTCAAACCTAGTCGGATCAATTATGTTGTCCATATAATGATCCTTTAAGATAAGCCTTATCCAAAGTCCATCAGGTTTTCCATAATCCCAAAGGACGTAACCACGCTTTGTGCATTAATTTGGAGAACTAAATGCCGATATGCTGATCATAAATGTATAAATAGTCGAGTCCGGTGGGGGGTAAGGGCTAACCCTTTTGTTTTGCAGAAAATGAGGCACAAGGTCCCCAGCTTCGGTATGGTTAGAACACCCTCACTCTTGCTAGACTGGTGGAGGAATCTTCCATCAGATGACCAAATCAATGAATGGAAAGAGAGGGCCGCCAAATCTAGCGAGAAGCTTGAATATCTGGAATACAGCCTGTTGGAATTGGAAGGAAAAGTGAGGAAGAGAGTCACCGACTGCCAAAACAATGAGGGAAACGAGGAAGGGCAGTTGGCAAAGGCATTCCTGCTAATGAGCCTACGCGAACTGGGGGATTTGATCGACAAGAGCATTCAGCCTGAAGAAAGTCCTTCCGAGACCAAATAGATTAGGTTTACTTGCTTTTAAAATGTAATAAGGTCAAGTGTCAGTAGTGACTTATCTTATTATTTTAGTGTCATTTTGGGATTCGTCTATTTTTACATTATGAAATGAAGCATTTATTGGCATTAAAAGTTCTCCAAATCTACTTGTCGCTAGGCCTACCTCGGGTACAACGGGGCTCACAAATTAGGACGCGAATTTATATTTCCGCAATATTTGTTTAGGTACTGCAAACATTTCAGAACCCTCACTGACTTGTTACCTTTTTTTTTGCTTATTTTTTATTATTATTCCCATCCCCTTAGGTTGGTTCATCCATACTGGCCTCATCAGCATATCATACCAGATCCAGAGGCCCTCCACCTCCTCCTTCTCCAAGCTACACAAAAAGCAGAGGAAAAGCAAAGATGGATGACTTAAGTGGAATACGAAAGGAAAATGTTGAAAACACAGAAACTTCCGACGGCCGCAGTACTCCGGCCCCGAATGACTTGGTTTTGAGACTGGAGCAAAAGATACTAGAACTGCAACGAGAACTCGAGCGGTCCGCAATTTGGAAAACTTGTCACTCACCCTCAATGTCCCTGATATCCACCAACAGAACACAAAGAACTCAACACCTTCTCAGAACGCACAAAACCAACAGCCACAAAATCCCACCATACCAAATCAATACTCAACTCCACCTCAAAATATCAATCCACTGCCAATACCAACTCCACCACAACATCATCATCAACCAATTCCAACCACCACTTACCACACTCCCCAAAATACACCCCCACTCATTCCGGATCCACAAAACTCCACCAATGAACATCACTATACCCAAGTCCCTGGTACCCATCAGAGCAACCCCATATACGTGGAAACTATACCACATTCTACCCAACCAATCTCCTGTGCACTGGAACCCTCCGAAAAGGACCTGCTCATTAAGAACATGGTCGAAGAACTAAAGAAGTTACCAAGCCGAGTTCAAGGTGTTGAAGGCGATAGAGGAATAGAAGGTTTGAACTATGAAGATCTGTTCATTCAGCCCGATGTGGAATTTCCAGAAGGGTACAATCCTCCCAACTTTGAAATGTTCGATGGTACAAGTGATCCCAGGGTTCACCTACAAACCTACTGTGACAAGCTTGTGGGGGTTGGAAAAGATGAAAAGATTCGGATGAAGCTATTTATGAGGAGCCTTACTAGGGACGCTTTGTCTTGGTATATCAGCCAGAATCCCAAGAATTGGTCCAATTGGGTAAGCATGGCATCGAATTTCATGGACCGGTTCAGGTTCAACATAGAGAATGCACCAGATGTTTCTACATTCAGAATCTCAAGAAGAAACCTACTGAGACTTTCCGCGATATGCTACTCGTTGGAGGTGGAAAGCCACCAAGGTCAGGCCTGCGTTGGATGAAGAACGGATGAATAAATTCTTCGTCAGGGCACAGGATCCGCAATATTATGAGAGGTTGATGGTTATCGAAAATCACAAATTCTCTAATGGAAAGGATCGAGGAAGGAATCAAGAGCGGGATGGTAACGAATTTCGAGGCACTGCAAGCCACGAATAAGGCACTCCAATCAGGCAGTATATCGAAGAAGAGAGATTTAGGGCAGTAATGGTGGCCCAGGGCCCAAAAACTCCACTCACCTACCAGTCACCTCCACCCACATACCAAACACCTCCACCTACACCTCCACCCACATACCAAACACCTCCACCTACATACCAAGCATCACCACCTACATATCAACCTTCATCTCCGAGATATTCTCAACCAGCCACTGTCCATCACACCTATAATTCCCAACCATCCCACTTCCAATCACCACCAACTCGCCAAAATTATCCAAGACCAAGACCCAACTTCGACCGCAAGCCACCCAGACAATACACCGCCATTGCTGAGCCTATCGACCAATTGTATGAAAGGTTAAAGGCCGCAGGTTACGTCACTCCTATTCCGGCTGTGGCACTAGAAAATAGGGGTGGGCATAAAATTCGAAAAATCAAATTCCGAATCGAACCGAATTAATTCGGTATTTCGGTTTCGTTTTTTTCCAGTATTTCGGTCTAATTTGGTATTGCATTTTTGTTATTTCGGTATTTTGGTACGGTTCTCGGTATTAGAATTTTGAAATTTTGGTATACCGAAATACCGAAATTTTAAAGCCTTTTTTTTTGGACCTTGCCCAGCCCCAAGCCCAATTTTATAATTTAATTCCCAATTTCCCATCGCCCCACCCCTACCCCAAGCCCAACTGCCTAAGCCCACACTCTAATTTCGTAGACTTTGTATTTTCTCTACTCACAGCTTATCTTTTGTAAATTTTTTATTTTTTTGGAATTGCGTTTTTCTTGTTTCTTTTTGTTTGTTTTAATTTCTTTTTACTTGTTATTTCAACTGATTTTGTTTTCTTTTAGTTTTGACTTGATATAACTTAATCTCAGTCAAAAGTTAAGAAAATCAAAAACTAGAATGTCATATGCGTGTAGACTTTTGGAACTCACCCACGCATTTTTCTTTATTATTTAAGCATTAATATTTAATAGAATACCGAAACCTTACCGAACCAAAATAATAAATACCGAACCGTACCGGAATAATTTGGTACGGTATTTGGTATGTACAAAATCGAATACCGAAATACCGAACCGAAATTCTTAAATACCGAACCAAAATACCGAATGCCCGCCCCGACTAGAAAATCCGTCCTAATGGGTCAATCCGAACAAAACCTGTGCATACCACTCCGGTATGAAAGGGCACACCACTGCTGAGTGCCGAACATTGAAGGATAAGATCCAGACACTCATTGACAATAAGGTCATACAAGCAAAGGAAGTCGCACCTAATGTCCGCAACAATCCCCTCCCTGATCATAGAGGTGACGGTATACATGTTATAGAAACAAATGAAGAATGGGACCCTGAGGGGTCAATCGGGCTCATTTGAGAAGGAGATGACTTCAAGGTTGCAGTCACACTTACTACTATCGTGGTTCACACTCAGACACCTATTGATGTTGAGGTAACTGCATCAGTTCCATTTGAGGTAGAAGTAGCTCCGCCCGCAGCCATCTCCGCTCCATTTGAAGTAGAAGTGGCCACACCTTTTACCGTGACGGTGTCAACCACACCCCTGTTCAACTCAAAAGCAATACCCTGGGATTACGTTACCGAGCCTCGGCGGAAAGGGAAGACTAAGATGGAAGAATCTGATGCCGCACAAGGGATGACTAGAACTGGAAGAGTCTATACACCTGAACACCTGGGAGGTTCAAGTAAGGATGCCACTGCTAGGCAACCTGTCATTGGGACCGGACCGGATGACCTGTGAAGGAAAGTACAGACGAAAGAGTATTCTGTTGTTGACCATCTGAACAAAGTCCCTGCTCAGATATCTATCCTGTCACTACTACAGAATTCAGAGGCACACAAGAACGCCTTGATAAAAGTACTGAGCGAGGCTTATGTACCCAATAATATCACTGGCGGAGAAATGGCCAACATGGTCGGTCAGGTGCTGGAGAGCCATAAGATTATCTTCCACGAAGATGAGCTACCGCCCGAAGGTTTGAATCACAATCGAGCATTGCATATCACAGTACAATTTGAAGACAAGTTCATTGCCAGGGTTTTGGTTGATGGAGGTTCGAGCCTAAATATTTGTCCACTGGATACTCTGAAAAGGTTGGACAAAGGCTTCCATGAAATATGGACAGGAAGCATGAATGTGAAGGCTTTTGATGGGTCCTAGAGGGCCACGATCGGGGAAATCAACCTTTGCTTGCAGATGGGGCCAACTTGGTTCTACGTTGAATTCTAAGTACTCGACATACCAGCCTCATATAATCTTTTGCTGGGCCGCCCATGGATCCATGCTGTTGGAGCCGTGCCCTCCACACTANTTCAACTCAAAAGTAATACCCTAGGATTATGTCGCTGAAGCTCGGCGGAAACGGAAGGCCAAGGTAGAGGAATCCGATGTGGCACAAGAAATGACTAGGACCGGAAGAGTCTATACACCTGAACACCTAGGAGGTTCAAGTAAGGAGGCCACTGCTAGGCAACCTATCATTGAGACTGGGCCAGATGACCTGTGGAGGAAAGTACAGGCAAAGGAGTATTCTGTTGTTGACCATCTGAACAAAGTCCCTGCTCAGATATCTATCCTGTCACTACTACAGAATTTAGAGGCACACAAGAATACCTTGATGAAAGTACTGAGCGAGGCTTATGTACCCAATAATATCACTGGCAGAGAAATGGCCAACATGGTCGGTCAGGTGCTGGAGAGCCATAAGATTATCTTCCATGAAGATGAGCTGCCACCCGAAGGTCTGAATCACAATCAAGCATTGCATATTACGGTACAATTTGAAGACAAGCTCATTGCCAGGGTCCTGGTTGATGGAGGTTCGAGTCTAAATATTTGTCCGTTAGACATCCTGAAAAGGTTGGACAAAGGTTTCCATGAAATACGGAGTGGAAGCATGAATGTGAAGGCTTTCGGTGGGTCCCAGAGGGCCACGATCGGGGAACTCAACCTTTGTTTGCAAATGGGGCCAACTTGGTTCGACGTTGAATTTCAGGTACTTGACATACCAGCCTCATATAACCTTCTGTTGGGCCAGCCATGGATCCATGCTGCTGGAGACGTGCCTTCCACGCTACATCAAGCCGTGAAGTTTGAATGGAACCTCCAAGAGGTAATCATTCACGGAGATGGAAGTAACCCTATCTACACTAGTCAGACCATCCCGACCATTGGACATAGAAGAAGGCTAGGAGGGGAAACCTACCATCACATCGAACGGGTCAATGCTGTCAAAAAAGACAAGTGGTGGAGTAACAAGTTAGAAAGCATATTAGCATGGTCTGGATACGAACCCGACAAAGGATTGGGAAAGAACCTCCAAGGTATCACCAAACCAATACAGCCGAAAAATCATGGTACCACCTTTGGGCTCGGATACCAGTATACATGGCAAGAGTACAATGATTGGTCGCCTCCATGGCATGGACCGTATTACCCTCTTGAGCAACCAGTGCCCCGTCTGGAACAAGCTTTCCACCAAGCCGACACAATATGGGGAACTACAGAAGAAGAAACACTAGCTAGGCTGAAGGATTTGTTCTTGGAAGATGAAGATGTGGGCTGCAGTGCCATAATTAAGGAGGATGAGGAAGAAGGCCTCACCATTCAGACTGTGGCGAAGGGAGTTGTTCTCAGAAACTGGACCACCACACTATCCCGAGCCCGCAGAATCCCTGGGTAGCTTGGCAAATTTTAATTTTATAGCCATTCTAGGCATTTAAAATTTTCGGTAACTTTGTTTTAAAGACTTGCCTGTTTCAAAATAAATGCCCGATTCATCGACCGAATTCGCCTGAACGTTGCTCAATTTTAATCAAATGCATTTGCCCTTTATTATTCATTACTATTCTACACTTCTCCTTCTACAACGTTATTATTACTTTTCCTGATGAACCAGTGACTGTGACATGTAATGAGGCAACGCAACATGAGAATAGTGACTCAGAGGAAGAAGATGAGATACCCGAGGAAATTGTCAGAGAAGTTGAAAATTTTGAGAATAAGCCTAAGTCCAACTTGGACGAAACAGAAGCAGTAAATTTGGGCGACACCGAGACCGTCAAAGAGACCTGCATCAGCATTCACTCGTCGCCAATAGAGAAGGAAGAATACATCCGTTTTCTAAAAGAATATGAGGACATCTTCGCATGGTCGTATGACAATATGACCGGTTTGAGCACATCTATAGTAGCTCATAGGTTGCCTACCAATCCCATATGTCCGCCAGTCAAGCAGAAACTCAGAAAATTCAAACCAGACATAAGTTTGAAAATCAAGGAGGATGTTACCAAGCAGATCAAAGCCAGAGTTCTCAGGGCGGTTGAGTACCCAACATGGTTAGCTAACATTGTGCCAGTTCCGAAAAAAGACGGGAAGGTCTGAGTATGTGTTGATTATTGGGATTTAAACATAGCAAGTCCCAAGGATGACTTCCCACTGCCAAATATATGCATCCTGATTGATAACTGCGCCAAACATGAACTCCAATCCTTTGTGGATTGCTTCACGGGTTTTCACCAGATTTGGATGGACGAAGAAGATGCAGAAAAGACAGCTTTCATTACACCATGGGGGGTATATTGTTACAAGATGATGCCATTCGGTCAGAAGAATGCTGGGGCTACTTATATGAGGGCCATGAAAACCATTTTTCATGATATGATACACAAGGAAATAGAGGTATATGTGGACGACGTCATTATCAAATCCAAGAGGGCCGCAGATCACATAGCAGACTTAAGGAGATTCTTCGACAGGCTCAGGAGGTACAATTTGAAGTTGAACCCCGCAAAGTGTGCTTTCGGGGTTCCTGCAGGAAAGTTATTAGGATTCATTGTCAGCCGCCGGCGGATCGAGCTAGATCCGACTAAGTCAAAGCTATTCAGGAGTTGCCACCACATAAAAGCAAAAATGACTTGATGAGCTTCCTGTGACGGCTCAATTACATCAGTCGATTCATAGCGCAGTCCACAGTAATATGTGAACCCATCTTCAAGATGCCGAGGCAGGATGCCGAGACAAGTTGGACCGAGGATTGTCAGAAAGATTTTGACAAAATCAAGGAATACCTGTCCACACCGCCAGTTTTGGTCCTGCCAGAACCAGGACGACCTCTGCTCCTTTATCTATCCGTGTTAGATGGAGCCTTCAGATGTGTTTTAGGACAACAGGATGAGACAGGAAGAAAGGAGCAAGCCATATATTACCTGAGTAAGAAATTCACACCTTATGAAGCACGGTATTCTCTACTTGAACGCACTTGCTGTGCTTTGACCTGGACAGCCCAGAAATTGAGGCATTATTTCTGTGCCTACACTACATACCTCATATCCAGGATGGATCCCCTGAAGTACATATTTCAGAAGCCCATGCCTACTGGGAAGTTAGCTAAGTGGCAGATACTACTGAGTGAGTTCGACATCGTCTATGTAACTCAAAAGGAAGTCAAGGGACAAGCATTGGCAGATCACCTCGCTGAAAATCCGGTGGGAGAGGAATACGAACCCTTGAAAACGTATTTTCCTGATGAAGAAGTATCATTCGTAGGAGAAGACATTACTGAAGCATATGACGGTTGGAGGATGTTCTTTGACGGATCCGCCAATTTTAAAGGAGTAGGCATTGGAGCAGTTTTGGTGTCAGAAACGGGTCAACATTACCCCGTATCTGCTAAACTCAGATTTCCCTACACCAACAACATGGCGGAATATGAAGCCTGCATACTAGGGCTCAACATGGCAGTCGACATGAACATTCAGGAGTTGTTGGTGATCGGTGATTCAGATATGCTTGTGCACCAGGTACAAGGAGAGTGGGCCACCAAGAATTCCAAGATATTGCCATAGTTGCACCATGTGCGGGAACTGAAAAGGAGGTTCTCAAAGATAGAATTCCGACATGTGCCCAGAATTCAGAATGAGTTTGCCGACGCATTAGCCACTTTGTCATCCATGATACAACATCCAGATAAGAACTATATTGATCCCATCCCGGTGAGGATCCACAATCAACCGGCATATTGTGCTCATGTCGAGGAAGAAGCAGATGGAAAGCCTTGGTTCCATGACATCAAGGAGTACTTATCAAAAGGAGAATACCCGGAGCACGCAAATCACATTCAGAAACACACACTCCGGAGATTGTCAAATCATTTCTTCCACAGCGGAGGGAACTTGTACAGAAGAACTCCGGATTTGGGTTTACTAAAGTGTGTCGACGCAAAGGAAGCTTCTAAGCTACTTGAGGATGTGCATGCTGGGACCTGTGGTCCGCACATGAACGGTTTCGTCTTGGCCAAAAAAATACTCAGAGCAGATTACTTTTGGATGACCATGGAGACGGATTGTATTCAGTATGCCCGCAAATGCTTTCAGTGTCAAGTGCATGCCGACATGATAAAAGTACCGCCAAATGAGCTCAATGCAACAAGCTCACCTTGGCCATTCGCCGCCTGGGGAATGGATGTTATCGATCCGATTGAGCCCACTACTTCGAACGGACACCGGTTCATTCTGGTAGCCATTGATTACTTCACAAAATGGGTAGAATCTGTATCTTACAAAGCTGTAACCAAGAAAGTCGTCACAGATTTTGTCAAGGATCGTATCGTCTGCCGATTCGGAGTTCTTGAGTCCATTATTACTGACAATGCCGCCAACCTCAACAGTGATCTGATGAAAGCTATGTGTGAAACTTTCAAAATCAAGCACAAGAATTCCACCGCCTACAGACCTCAGATGAATGGAGCCGTGGAAACCGCCAACAAAAACATCAAGAAGATACTAAGGAAAATGGTAGAAAATCACAAACAATGGCACGAGAAGTTACCATTCGCCTTATTGGGATAACGTACCACAGTTCGCACATCGACTGGGGCAACTCCCTACATGTTGGTTTATGGTACTGAAGCTGTCATCCCAGCCGAGGTGGAGATTCCTTCTTTAAGAGTCATACAAAAATCTGAACTCAGCGATGCGGAATGGATAAGAAGTCGCTATGAACAATTGGCCCTTATCGATGGAAAGAGGATGAACGCAGTATGCCACAACCAACTTTATCAGAACAGAATGTCTAGAGCTTTCAACAAAAGGGTCAAAACAAGTCAGTTCGCACCAGGGCAGCTGGTATTGAAGAAAATCTTCCCGCATCAAGATGAAGCCAAAGGGAAATTCTCTCCCAACTGGCAAGGTCCGTACATGGTTCACAGGGTCCTGACAGGAGGAGCACTCATACTTGCAGAAATGGATGGAGAAATCTGGCCAAAACCAATCAATTCAGACGCAGTCAAGAGATACTATGCCTAGATTATTTCACATTTCTTCATCTGATGTAATTGAACTACGCTTGACCTGATTCCCGTTTAAGAGGGGATACGTAGGCAGCCTTATGGGTTCGGTCATATCATAATAAAATTTTCATTTCCCCCCAAAAACAGAAATTGGAGCAGAATTTTGAGGAGGGTCCTCAAAATTTCGGAGCAAGTCCACTCAGCACCGTCACATGTCAGGAAGTCAATAATCAGTCAAGAACTGGGGCAGAATTTTGAGAAGGATTCTCAAAATTCTGCAGAAGATTCAGCAGGGTCCGCCATCCGCAAACAATTAAAAATCATCTACCAAACTGGGGCAGAATTTTGAGGAGGACCCACAAAATTCCAACATAAGAGAGCTGCAATGCCTTTGAAATGTGTCACGGTCGCTAGTTCATTAAAAAATTACTTGATATATCAATATGCTTCCAAAACGATTCTATTTTATCAATGATTGCATATTTTTCGAAAATCCTATTTTCATAACAGTCGTATGCTACCTAGGGAACTCGAAGGGGGCTTCCAGAGCGGAGCAGAGCAAGGCCGACAGACGAAGCAAGAACCAACCTCCCCCATAAAACTTAAGATTTTTCTTTGAACGCAGGCACATTTGACGTAACGGTAGCATTCGCGGAACATGTATACACAAAGCAAATTCACCATCCATCTGGCCATCAGACAAGGAATATATCCTAGCTAAGACATACTCTACCCTTATCTGCTATTTTCTCTTTGCATGAGTCTAATCTCTGACTCCATACTTGCATGAGTCTAATCTCTGACTCCACATTTGCATGAGTCTAATCTCTGACTCCATATTTGCATGAGACTAAGCCCTGTCTCCCATATTGCATGAGTCTAATCCCTGACTCCATATCTGCATAAGGCTAAGCACTGCCTTCTCTTTGCATGAGTCTAATCTCTGACTCCGTACTTGCATGAGTCTAATCTCTGACTCCACATTTGCATGAGTCTAATCTCTGACTCCATATTTTCATGAGTCTAATCTCTGACTCCACATTTGCATGAGTCTAATCTCTAACTCCACATTTGCATGAGTCTAATCTCTGACTCCACATTTGCATGAGACTAAGCCCCATCTCCCATCTTGCATGAGTCTAATCCCTGAGTCCATATCTGCATAAGGCTAAGCACTGCCTTCTCTTTGCATGAGTCTAATCTCTGACTCCATACTTGCATGAGTCTAATCTCTGACTCCACATTTGCATGAGTCTAATCTCTGACTCCATATTTGCATGAGTCTAATCTCTGACTCCGCATTTGCATGAGACTAAGCCCTGTCTCCCATCTTGCATGAGTCTAATCCCTGACTCCATATCTGCATAAGGCTAAGCACTGCCTTCTCTTTGCATGAGTCTAATCTCCAACTCCATACTTGCATGAGTCTAAGCTCTAACTCCACATTTGCATGAGTCTAATCTCTGACTCCACATTTGCATGAGTCTAATCCCTGACTCCACATTTGCATGAGACTAAGCTCTGTCTCCAATCTTGCATGAGTCTAAGCTCTGACTCCACATTTGCATGAGACTAAGCTCTGTCTCCAATCTTGCATGAGTCTAATCCTTGACTCCATATTTGCATGAGGCTAATCCTTGCCTCCACATTTGCATGAGCCTAGTCCTTTGCTCCATAATTGCACAAGGCTAATCTTTGCCTCCCCATTTGCATAAGGCTAATCCTTGCCTCCCACTTGCGCGGGACTAAGCACTGTCCCTCTTTGCACAGATATTGCTCTACTTCTACTACTTGTTTTTCAATCGGGCTAAGCTCTGCCCTCAATTTCACAAGACTAAGCCCTGTCTTGTTACATCATACTATTGCATATCATGGGCTGAAATATTGCCAATCTATCCAAAGGCGTCATAGTCTAAAGGCATCATCCTCATAGCCAGAAGACACCATGCCATGACCTGAGGATCTCTCAAATTTGCATATCATTATTCAAAGGCGTCATGGTTCGGAGGCACCATATTCATGGCCCGAGAACACCATTTCATGGCCTGCGAATCCCTTATCATACGCTTCATGGCCCAGGACATCATGGTCTAAGGACATCATCCTCATCGTCTGAAGACAACTTTCATGGTCTGAAGGGAATTTGCATCATGTTTAATTTTTTGCAAATACATGTTTGTAGTATCTTTTATCAGCAAGTAACCAGTAAGCAACCGCTATCCTAGCAAGAGCGATCTCGCTCCAATACCCTCCAACCGTCCCGAGCCTTAACTGCTCACCGTAGTCGCTTCCGCATATTGTGTCCGTTCTTGCAATAATTTCAACGGCATCCTCCGCGGGTGAATCTAGAACTACACATGGCCTAATTCCTGTAAGACCAGGGATATGTAGGCAACTCGAAAACCGGAGTTTGGCCTCCGTCTTTCAAAACCTCCCATCCGGTCAAAATTGGCCATCATTTCTTTACCCAAAAACTCTTTCATCCTTCCCGGGTAAAGAAGGGCAGCTGTTGATACCCAATTTTTCCCTATATAATGTAATGCATTAAGACCTTCAAAATAGCATATATATGCATATATAAGAATGCACAAGGTTTTATTATATTTCCCATAATTTTTAAGGATTTAAATTGATTTATTTTCTCCCCTTTTATTCATAAAATCCCAACAATTATTTCCCAAATTATTGTTATGATGATTTATTCATTTAATTTCTATACTTATACCAACATGAAATTAATATAATTTGTATGCATTTTTGTAATTACATTTGGTATTTTTCAAGCTAAATTGCATGTAATTGCAATGTTAGCCCATTTTAATGTATAATTATATTCTATACGTGTAAAATTGGCCCCTATATTTTTAAAATGATAATTATATATTTTAAATCATTTTGGTATAGAAAATTATTTTTAGAAACTATTTTATTATTTATTAAAATTCAACGGCCCTCGTTTATTCTTTCCTTTTTAATTTTAAACGACCAGCCTAACCCTACTCATTTCCAAACCCCCGCCGCCTTTAGATGCTCTCGTCTCTTCTCTTCTCTCAACCTAACCTTAATCTCTCTTCAAATGCCGCCTCCCTCTCCGGTCATCTCCGGCGACCACCTTTCAACCCAAAGCCTCCAATGGTTTCCCCCTCGCCGTGCTCATCATCTCTGAGGCCTTCAAGGGCCCTAGGCCATGCCGACTTATGTCTTGGGTTGCTGTTTTGGTTGTTCATGGCTTCTCCGGCGTGATTTTGGGCAAAATCACACCATATTTGTTGCGATCTTTGAAGTTTATAGCAGGTTCTTCCGTTTCTGTCTGGGTTTCCTTTGAAAACCTAGCTGTTTGAATCTCTTAGATCTGTGCTATTTTTAACGATTCAAATATGTTTCTTTCTATGTTCTACACTGTTCTCAGACCTCTCTTTAAAAATCTTCAACTTTAAGCCGTTTTTACTTTCTTTAAAGTTAGGGTTTCTCGGAGTTTCTTCTACACTTGTTTAAACTGATTTTTCTTTATGTTTAAACCTCTTTCCTTGCTTATCTCGACTGATTCTATGTTCTTACTGCTCTTTAACTCGCCTATGTTAAAAAGCCCTAATTTTTAAGATCTTCTTTGTCTTGGTTCTGTGTGTTAGCCTAACTACTTGATTCTTGTTAAGCTTCTGTGGTTACCATGCTTCAAATGTGTTTTACTGAGTCCTTAGCCTGCTTATATCACTTCTGTGTGATTGTGTTCATCTTGTTTGTTCATCTCTTGCCCCTTTTTGTCGATATTGCTGACCTTGCCTGCTTGCTACGTCCGTTTGATCTTCTCTATTTATATGTTGAAGTATAGAATCATGACTCCTTATTGATTGATTCGGATTTCCTTAATTGATGGTTTGATTGAAAGATTTTTCTTTTAAAACCCTAAAGTTCTACCTCGTCTGTTTAAATTAACTGATTTCATTACCTTATTTGCTGTGGTACTTTATTCTAACTAAATCATTCCCTTAATTGAAGTTTTCTGAATTTAGTCCTAATTGACTACCCTATGCTTACTGAACTTTGATTCTTTCCTTATTAGTCATGTACTGATTTTTCTTGCCTTATATGCTACTGGTTCTTACCGTTTGAATTAGTTCCCTTAATTAAGGGAGTACTTGCCTTGATTTTCTGATTGATTGATTCTGAATTCCTCAATCATTATGCTACTATGATTTTTAACTTATTACTACCTGTTTTCAAACTATAAATACTCTAGTCTTTCATTAGCACAGACACGGACACTTGGGTTTTAAGACTATCTCTCATACTTTAAAAATCTCTGCTCACTCTCTTGTGCTATCTGCTATTGTTAGCCGGCTGCAAGCCAAGGCTAACCATTTGTGCTCTCTTGTTCTTTCATTCTGCTTACTCTCCTCTTCACTGGTATGTCCTATTTCAATTCAAAGTTCCAACAACAACATGATTCTCTTATTGTTTCAGTTCTTCTTGTTTCTGGTTTGCTTCTGTTTGTGGTTTTGTTGTGAAACTTGTAGTTAAGAACACATTACTAGTATGTTATTATGTTTTCCCCTTCCTTTAGATTAGTATATTCCCTTTATGTGTGTTTCTGAGCATGTCTTACCAATTGTCTCTCACTTGTTGTATGCTTATCATACTACATCCCATGAATCCCAAATCCCTATCACCCGTCTATGTGGTTGTGTTCTTCATGTTTGGTTTTGTGACTATGCCAGTGTCAGTTGTTTCTGAGCATGTCTAAACCATTCCTAGAAACTTTGCTGGGTTATGTGTGTCCCAAACCCCCTTGCCCCTGTGTGTGATTACTGAATCTTGGTTCTGTGAACTAGCCGTGTTTGGACTGTGTTAATTATTCATCTTTTTTTCTCAAACCATCTCTGTTGCTTTACTGAATTACTTTCAAAAAAGGCTTTTGTTAAATACAGTTTCTTACCAAGACCTTTTTAACTTGTGTCCACCACTTCTCACTCTACTCTTAGTCAGTAAGTTCTGTCCCTTCTAGTATGTGTACTGCCTTGGGATCCTTTGAGAACCCTCTGAACTCTGGCATACTAAGGCTGGCCTTTCCACACTGCACTTGTCCAATTCTGGGTTGCTAAGTCTAGGTGTAAGCACTGCCCTGGATCCTTGAGATCCTTAGGGAACTTTGATGCACCTAGACTCTGATTTGTCTATGGAACTGAGGTATATGAGACCATTGGAGGCTTTGGGAAACCTGGGCCTAATTGAAGGCTCCCTATTGAATAGCTTCTTGATTTTCTATTTTATTTATGTAATTCATTGGCTTGTAATGATTTGTAAACAGATATTGGGGTATTTAGGGAAAAGGGGTGGGGAGATACATATTTTCTGGGGTAATACGGGTAGAAATCCTGCTCTTAGGACTTTAATTTTTCAAGTCTGTTTGTTCTAAATAGGAAACATGCTCTTAGGACTTTACTTTTTTCAAGTTTGTTTGTTCTAAATAAAAAACATGCCCTTAGGACTTTACTCTTTGAATCTGATGGCATTGCCAAATAGAAATCATGTCCATAGGACTTCACCTTTAAGTTTGTTTACTCGTCAAGTAGAAACCATGTCTATAAGGTTTTACATTCTGTCATGTTTTAGAAACCATGCATATAGGTTCCAAGAAATCATGTCTTAAAATCAGTTTAATAATAGATACCATGCTTATAGGACTTAATTCAGATATAGATAATGAGTACTTCTGTATGTTGCCACATTTGCAAATCGACTAAAATCAGTAATACGCCTAGATATCATGCCTATAGGGAGTCCTACTCGCAATTCTGTCTGTTGATCTAATTTAGTCTAATGAGCTCCTTTAATCACGCCTAGTTCATTCCTGAATTGGTCTTATTAAGTATTAAGCAAGTTCTTTCAAACTGCCTCATCTCATTAGATATTATGCCTATATGTATTAAAGGAGCCTATTTCAAAATCTGTTTGTTTCTACATTAATAGATATCAGTATCCTACGTATAGGCATGCCTCTAGGGCGCTTTGAAAATTGCATTCTCTGAAACTGTCTCTATCGCTTAATGCTTTCTGATCCTAACAGGCTTTAAAAGGAGTCCTTAAACAACTGCTAGGGTATAATTTCTGAGTCTAAAAAAGGGTTTGTTTGTTTCTCCATATTCACTTAGATATCCTGCTTTAGGACATTGTTTAATAAAAGACCTTAACTGCGCTTGAGTCGTGCTGCTTAGATGTTTGTTTGAGGAGGAAACTCTGAGCCTCTTAATTGCTCCCATTATGTGTGAAAGTCCCAAAATACTTTTGACTGTCGCCTTAGAATTTTCGCCTTTTAAAAACCTTAGGGGGTATGTCTAGAACCACCTATAGGTAGAGATCCTAACTCCCTCCAGGACCATTAAGAAGGGACAGGTAGCAGCATGCAATAGGAATCATTGACCAAACACTCGCTTTGCATGGCCAATAAGGGGACGGTAAGGGTAGACATAGATATGATGACCGGTGCGCTAATACCACGCGTAGCCCCTTTCCAAGGAGTGATTACCAGGCATTTTACTGATATGATCCTATAGGCTAACCAACCTAGGACCCCCCCCCCCTCCCCAAATCCTCCTTACTTAAAGCTTTATTTTCCTTTTATACATACAAACTGTTTAAATTCTTATTTGAGTTATAAAATGCCCAACATGCTCTGCTTGCAATTATCTGCTTCAACTGTTTATTTTATTTTTGGACTAATTCGTAAGTACAAGTTCGGCCGGGACCCACAGTTGTGGACCAAGAGGGGTGCCTAACACCTTCCCCTCGAGGTTACTTCGAGCCCTTACCCTAATCTCTGGTAATGCAAACCAACCCAAGAGTTAATCGCTCTATGTGCCCTAACGCACCATAATCCGTTAGGTGGTGGCTCTTCAAATACCCAATTCCCAAAAAGGAAATGAGTCATTACACCCCGTGAATGTCGAAACCCGGACATCTCTCCCCGTCAAAAGGGAGGGAAAAAAGGGGGCGCGACATCACCAACTTTAAATTTAGCATCATAAATCAAAGGCCTCAACTGATAGATACTCGTATCCTTCCTTGTCCTTGATGTAGTGAGCGTTCTTCGACGTAAAACTTATAAAGTCTTCCCATAATGTCATTCTTATTAGAACATGACTATCTCTTAGAACGCCGATGTTACACTCTCCTTTGATACCACACTGTCCAGAAATCATGCGACGAAGCTGCTGCTGATCTGGCCAACCATAAGATAGCTTTCCAACTACAGCATATTGAAGCCCCTCGATCACATTCATTCTCTCCGCTTCTGCTTCAGTAAATTTGACGATGGGGTGTCGATGAAGCAATGTAGCTCTACGAAGGGGAATTGGCTCGACTGCTGAAGCTCGTTCGTGCATGGCAGCATTAATAGTTGTAGGTTTTAATATTTTCGAGTAATCCAAAGCCTGGGAACTGTTGTTTGCTGTCATATGAGGTTGGGCGATGGTGGGAGGAGGCTGACCAGCCAGTAAAGATGGCTGGCCGCCGGCCAAATCGGCCATGGCAGCGATTAAACGTGAAATCGCATGTGAGTCGCCAAGGTGACCGCCAGAGCTTCTCTCTCCTCACTCTCACGCGTGTGTTTAGTTGGATGGCTACCTGGTGTCATTTCTACGTAGAATTTCTATGAATACAATATTGCGCATATCATACATGAGACGATAAGTACATTAAACTTTATATTTTCCAAGTGTGTTCACTTATTTTTGTGGGTCAATTGCTTTGCGCGGCACCTTGTCAATACTGTACATTAAACTTAAATTTTTTCCAAGTGTATTCAATAATTTTTGTGGTTGAATAGTGTAAATTAAACTTAAAATTTTCCACAAAAAAAGAAAAGGAAAAAGACTAAGCCAATACCAATGAAGAGCAATTTGAGAATTCGAAGAACAAGAAAGATCATAACATGATGAATAAAATACTCTAAAGGCTCAGCAGAGGGAGTCACGCGCTTCTACAGAAGGCTCTTCAACTTATTTAGCAAATAATAATTTTACTTTTAAAATCCTACTTCAACATGCAAAAGCCTCAGTCATTGGTGATGTGATTTTAAGACAAAGTGCCATCGACGCAAAGCCATTGACCCACAAAAAGAGCAGTACAGTTGAGGTTAGGATTGATAACGTCCAAAACATTAGGGGACAATCTGAACTTCTGGGAAATGCCAAAGCATGTGTCTCCATCCTTCACATTCACCACCTTCAAACATGTTATTTCTCTTGCAGGATTTGGACTTGGACTTGGACTCAAATTCGCTGTTTCAACAAAATCAGTCCGTCAATATACGTAAAGATATAGCATAAAGATGATATTGAGTGTGAGAAAGTCAATTATTCTTACCAGGAGAAGTGAATCTACTTTCAGCCAAGGTGATGAACAGAAGTGAGAGGATCATGAAAAACAAGGGGACGAACATATTATTTGGCTTGGCCATCTTCTATCTCAATTAATGTGTTTTCTTCAAAAGTACTAGTATAACAATTTCCTTGAATGTGATTTTCATTACTACTAGCTTCTATTATATAAATATACGAGGAGATCAAGGATAAGAACAATGCAAAGAGGCGTAAATCTAATTCTCATTTTAACGAAGACAAGAAAAGCCGGCAAGCAGCAATGATCGGTTGAATTGTACAAAAAGTATGAAACAAGGTTAAAGATGAATTTTATGATCACAAAAAAAAAAGTTCAAGCAAGTGATTAATATAAAAATGCGATTAAGAACTTTGTTACTTTATTGGAAGGAGCGTAAGTACTTTGGCTGAGCAAGTTATTGGACCTCACGAATGTTTTTCTTATATGGTTCAAAAGGATGTTTTATTTTCTTCTATATTATAAAATATCTCCTGAACTCTTGCAAAGTTGAATTTTTATGGTCTCCAAATTGTCACACCCCAACCACAACTGATGCGCATTTGTTTCATATTCGTGGTCGGTTTAATTCAAAGTTGACCAAAGTTGGTCGGTAATGGCCAATAACCGTCCAAAACGCAACCATTAATGTTTGGTCAATATTTTGAAGGTCGGAAGGGCATACGGATCAAAGTTGGTCGGAAATTACCGATCAACTTTGGTCAGTCAATTAAATTTAAAAAAAAAAGAATTGCTGAAGGTTGTTTTTTAACGCTACTAATATATCTTGAAAATTAAAGTTAAGAGAAAATGAAATATATGAATATATTATAAAAATAATAAATAAAATAAATAGTTAAAAATATATTATATAGTATATAATATAGAAGGTATTACATAAATATGAAGGTTTATATAATATCAAGGGCATAATAGACTTTTCAAGTAAAAATGTGACTTTTGTGATAACTAGAGCAAAGTAAAATGATTTTTGTGTAACAAAAGAAAGAAAAGTGACTTTTGTGTAATGAACACAAAGTTGAATGATTTTTACGTAACAAAAAAAAAGTGACTTTTGGGTAACAAACACAAAAGTTCGATTACCATGGATAAAATTATCTCGTTTAAGTCCTTGGTATTCAGATGTTCAATTTTACACTTACATATTCGAGACGATAAGATTCGAGAAAGCGACAATAACAAGGATGTTCAGTTATTTTGAGGGTCAGCAAGCATGCAAAGTCAAGGGTTGTGGAGAATGGATGGGTTCGCTCCATCCTTTAACAGCGATTTCAGATTCCAGTTTGGAAATGGATAAAATCTTGGTCGGGACATTTTCCCTTTCGATAGTCTATACACGGTATGAATTTGGTTAGTCGGACTACTGAGTTCAAAAGATTTGAGCAAATGTTATTACTAAAGAGGCGGACTGATCACGATTTGAAAACCGCCGGTATTACTAAAGAGGCGGACTGATCACGATTTGAAAATCACCGGGGTATCGTTGTCGAATAAAAATTTGAGCAAATGTTGAAGTTGTAATTGACCCAGGCAGTGCACTAAAAATTAAGTTGTGCCCTAAATTGACCAATTTTGTCGCTGTCGAAGATTTGAATCTTAGGGAGCCAATCAAAATATATGGAGTATCTGTTATTCAAAATATATATACATATAGACATACATTTTTTCCGAAATTACCCGGGGCAGTGACACCTATCCAGTGGGTAAGTCCGCCTCTATTAAATATATAACTGGAACAAGGACAGGTGGCCTTGTTTAACCAAAAAGTGGGATTTCGGCCAAAGCTTATTTTAGAAGAACTCGGGTTACTGATAATCAAATAGAAATATGAATAATGGACGTAATAAAAGTTGAATAGAAAGCGAAGTAAATTAGTATATTCCAGTCGTCTTTCGTGTCTTTACAAATGATCAAGTTGCCCCTTTTTATAGCTATTTCTAGGTGATACGTTTTGCCTTTGTCATAATAAGGCCATTATAGACTATTAAAGGTATTTATTACTACGTTACAAATGATAATCATTGTAATTCAATACAGATTCTCTAACGTTCTCAGTATTTAATGCCTATTAAATAATGTATCCATTCCCACTTTTACCGTCAGGTTCATTCTCTTATCTTGACTCTTGAGCATAAAGAGGTGCGGGCACCGAGTCTCTTGAATCTCTGCTCGTGTTTGTTGTAACTCGTGCCTCTTTCATTATTCTTTGCTGATCGTCATTCTTTGACCAGTCTACGTGTCATGACATGTCATCTTTCAATCAATTCAATATATATGAACTCAATATTTACCAATACAGATAGTCCCCCACTTGCCATGTATTCATCAATAGAATATTTGGGAAGTGAATTTTATTAGAGCGGGAATATTTGCCGCCATTAGTTCTCCTCTGGAACTGATGCTTCATTTGTCACTTCTATTTAATGCCCACTACACGTGGCATCTTCAGATTGGTTTTGCGACTTTTCAGCGTTTTTAAGGCTTCGAAACGTCAGTTCTCATCATGACGTTTCCATCATTACACCTTTTCCTTTGACGGTTGCTTCTGAGTATAAATATAGTTTTCACTTTTGTCTTTCTCACATAAAGTTCTCAAAATATTCAACTCTTGTTTCCTTCTTCCTCGTACTATTATGTCTTCGTCAAACCCTAACCCTAGGAGAGTCCCCATTGTCGATAACCTTCCTCTTGCTCCTATTAGGAGAAGGAGAGGAGGTAGACTTCGTAATCTAGGGTCTTCATCCGCACGAGGTTCTTCTCTACCTTCGTCCAGTTCCACTCCACCTTCTAGAACCAGAGGCTCCCTTTCTCAAAGGTCTTCGTCGAGAGGTAAAGAACCCACTGAGCCTCTTCGTGAACCTACTGTAGATGAGATTTTTCCCGTTGAACTATCTTTTTATAATGATAGAAAATCTATCAGAAACCAACTGTCTTCATTAGATCGTGCTGACATCTACCCAACTCAGATTACTGAAGGTCTGATTTCTTTAGTTCGTAAAGATTGCCATTGGAGCCATGACTTCCCTATTATAATTCCCAATGCGAACCAAAGAATCACCTCTTATTTAATTGGTTTTTTTTGTTTATACATACCCATTCACGTTGGGTTTCAAACCTGCTATTGACCATGTTATCCTCGAATTCTGTCGTTTCTTTGACGTCTGTTTAGGGCAAATTGGCCCTATTGTGTGGAGGGTTGTTGCTTGTTTGAGACACTTGACCAACGTGGCTGGTGTGCTTTTACTTTCTCCCATTTAATTCACCTTTACTCTCCCAAACTCTTTCGCCAAGGAGTTTTTACTTTAGTAGCAAGACGCAAAAGAGTTCTGGTCAATCCAGAAGACGATAAGGATCGTGGATGGTATGCCAGGTTTGTTGTTGCTCCCACTGTTGGTTTAGTGGGTGATGAAAATGTTCCCTTTCCTGAGAAGTGGAATTTTGAACGTGAGTTTTCTTTTTAATAACCTTCACATACCTTTTTCTTAATTCTGTTGGTTAATTTCTTTCTCTTTTTTAGCAACCATGGGAATTGTTGATGAAATTCCCAATTTTCGTGGTTGGGTAGGAAAGTTGTTATATGCTGCCCCGATGGAGGGTAGATCTTGGAAGATTCTCTCTCAACGATTTGGTTGGAAAGGTATTCCTTTTTAATGATTTGTTATTCCTTTTTATATGGCTCTTACCTTTTCTCTTCTTTTCTTTTTTAGATCAACCTCGTTGGTACAGAAATGATAAAGAGAGTTTCTCACACGGAGCAGTTGATGCATGAGTACCAAGTTGAAGCAGATAACTGGAGAGAGCAATATGAAAGCCTTCCAATTGACATGGAAGCGTTAGAAGAGAACAAGTGCACCTTAGAACAGCAGCTGGGAGATTTAATTTCGGAGTTGGCGGTTGAAAGACCTTCCTCAAATCAAGCTAGTAAAGACAAAAATCTTCTCGATACTTCTTTTTCCGAGCAACTCTACAAGGCTAGCGAAAAAATCAGAGAGTTGAAGGCTCTCTTAAGTGAAAAAGAAGCTTATGCTGGTGAACTTATGCAAACTTTGACTCAGACTCAAGAAGACCTCCGAGAATCTTCTGATAAGGTTTGTTTCTTAGAAAGTTCACATGCCTCTCTTCAAATTTCTTATGATTCTGCCTTGGTTGAGAATGAGAAACTTAAAAGTGAGATTGCTGAGTGGGAAAAGGATTACGAGATTCTTGAGGATAAAACCGCAATTGAAGTGAGTTGGGCATTTTTAAATACTCGCCATGATACCCTTGTAGAAGTTAGCCAAGAGAATTTTAACTTGGAGGCTAAGTTGGCTAAAATAAAAGAAACCATCGAAAAGACTCAGCAAAGCCAAGACTTTCCTTCTCCCGTGGCTGAAACTTCTGAAAATATTGAAGATGATATGGGTACGGTGAGTGCTCCAATTCCTTCAATTCAAGTTGAGCCTACTGCTGCTGATGATTCTGCTTTAGTTCCTTTTTCAACTCCACAGTGACAAATTTATAATATGTGACTTCCCCCCCCCCCCCCTTTTCTTTTGGTGGTATATGGTTGTAACCCTTGGTCCTTTTTGAGGGTTTGTTGAAAATATTAAGTCCCCAGACCTTTTTCGGGGGCGTTTTGTATAAATAAATTTTAGTTTATGACTAAGTTCATACTTAGTCTAAATTTTTTTAATATTTAAGAAGTTCTCTGTTATTGTTTGAACTTCTGTTTTGCTTATTCCTGCCTTTATATTTAAGGACTTATTCGATAACTTGCCTTTTTTGTTTTGCAAAATGCTTTTTTTTACTTCATGAATATTTGAATCAATCATGGATTTTATAAAAGAGGGCCCTTTTATATTCGACACTTAATGAAGAAGACGTCTCAAATTCATAATGGTGTTAATGTACGGCAAAAGAAATAGGAATACACATGTTTCTTGAAATAACTTTGACAAGTTTTTATTTGAACTCTGTCAAGCTTTAAATAACATTTTACATTTAAATAACTTCTATAACTTTTTCGTAACTGTTTTCCTTACAACAAATTTTCAAAAAATAAAATAAAACACAACAAGATTTTTATTTATAACCCGTTTCAATACATGTATATTGCCTTTAACCTAACTATGATGAGGTTTTTCTTTGGCTTTAGCTCGTGACTTTGCTCTGCACTTGACTCATTTAATGAGTAAACTTTTCAGGCTTGAACTTTGATTATTTTTCAATCTTCTTTGCCTTCTTTATACATGTGTTGTATATTATATAGTCCCCCAAGTGTTTGAGATTTGAAGTATGAAGTCTCGAGCACTTGATTACTCCTCTTGTTTGGTCCTTTTCCTGTAAAGGAATAAAACATACGGGACTCGGAGGTACGATTATAGATGAAGACTGCTTAACACGTCTCAATTTCTATCAGAATAGTTGTAACCCTAGACCGGAAATTTTAGTCTATTCCACGTGCCTTGCAGGTCGTGATTCATCATTTAGTACGGATTAGCTTTTTGCCTATCATCTAAAATCGTTAGTAAAATTTTAACAATTCAAACACAAAATTTTAAAATGAGGATACCTGCCCATGGGTACTCTTTAGAAATAGTATCTCTTCAGGTGAACAACATTCCAATGTGAAGGTAATATCTTACCATCCATTGTTTCCAACTCGTATGCTCCTTTCCCCGCAATACCATGAATCTTGTAAGGTCCTTCTAGGTTGGACCTAATTTGCCGCCTTTGTGGATTGAAAAACTTTCTTGAGTACGAAGTCCCCAATCTTGAAGTATCTTAGACATGCTTTTCAATTGTAGTATCATTCCATAACTTGTTTTTGCACTGCCATCCTTATTAATGCAGCTTCTCTTTCTCCTTCAAGTAGATCAAGATTTAGTCGCACTTCCTCTTCATTGGATTCCTCAGTTGCTTGTGTATATCTCGTGCTAGGTTCTCCTATCTCCACTGGGATCAAAGCTTCAGCCCCGTACACTAGTGAAAACGGTGTTTCACCCGTGCTTGTTTTTGCTGTGGTGCGATATGCCCATAGAACACTAGGTAGCAATTCTAGCCAATTGCCATTGGATTCTTCCAATCGTTTCTTCAAATTGTTGATAATAACTTTATTTGTTGATTCAGCTTGTCCATTACCCACCGGATGATAAGGTGTGGAGGTGATCCTTTTGATGCCAACTTTGAAAAAATTCTGTGATCTGTGCGCCTATAAATTGCGGGCCATTATCACACACGATTTCCTTCGGCACACTGAATCGACATATAATATTTTGCCAAATGAAATCTCTGACTTCTTTTTCTCGTACCGGTTTAAATGCTCCTGCTTCTACCCATTTAGTAAAGTAGTCAGTGAGTACAAGTAGGAATTTTACCTTGCCTTTTGCCTGTGGTAGTGGACCCACGATGTCTATCCCCCATTTCATAAAAGGCCATGGTGCGATGACCGGATGTAGCAACTCTGCAAGTCTATGCATATTGTTACCATATCTTTGGAACTTATCACATTTAGCCACGAAATTCACCGCTTCTTCTTCCATTTTAGGCCAATAATAGCCTGCTCTAATCATGGTTCTTACCAGTGACCTTCCTCCTGCGTGATTTCCACAATGCCCCTCGTGTATCTCTCTCATTACATATTCCGTTTGAGAAGGCCTGTGACATCTCGCTAATGGACCACCGAACATTTTTCGATAAAGATTGCCTTGCTTTAAACAGTACCGAGCAGCCTTTTTACGAAGTGTGTGATCTTTTTTCTTGTCTTCAGGTACGGTTCCATACTGCAAAAATGCAACAATCTCGTTTCTCCAATCCCAAGTTAGGTTATTGAAATTTACCTCATTTTTGTCCTGATCGAGTACTGAATGAAATAAATGTATGACAGAAGCATTTTCATCATTTGTTACTTCTGCTGCTGATGCAATATTAGCTAAGGCATCTGCCTCAACATTCTCCTCCCGTGGGACCTGCAAAACCTTCCAGCTTTGGAATTGCCTAACCAGATCTCGTGCCTTTTCCAGGTACTGCTGCATCTATACTTCACTGGCTGTATAAGTCCCCAACATTTGGTTCACTACAAGTTGCGAATCACTTTTGATTATAATTTGTTCTATGCCAAGTTCACGTGCCAGTTCTAAACCTGCAATCACGGCTTCATACTCTGCCTCATTATTTGTTATAGGATGACATTTTATGGCTTGTCGAATGATTCACCCGTATGTGGTACCAAAACAATTCCTAAATCTGCCCCCTTCACATTAGATGAGCCATCAGTAAATAAAGTCCAGGTTCCTAAATTAGATCTATTGAACACTTGTAGTTCTTTTTCCGCTTCTAGTTGCATCCCTTGACTAAAATCAGCTAAAAATTCAGCTAACACATGTGATTTTATTGCAGTTCTGGGTTGGTATGTGATGTCATATTCACTCAAATCTATGGCCCATTTGGCTAACCTACCCGATAGTTCCTGTTTGTGTAATATATTACGCAAGGGATAAGCAGTTACTACAGAGATAGGGCGACATTGAAAACAAGGCCTCAATTTTCTAGATGCCATGATTAATGCAAGTGCAAGTTTTTCTAATTGAGGATACCGTGTCTCTGCATCTAATAGTGATTTGCTAACATAATAAATTGGAGACTGTTTACCTTGATTCTCACGAACCAGAACAACACTTACCGCTACTTCTGAAACGGCTAGATAGACAAGTAACCTTTCTCCGTCTTTTGGTTTTGCTAGCAACGGTAGATTTGACAGGTATGTCTTCAAGTTTTTGAGTGCTCGTTGACATTCCTCAGACCATTCAAACAGATCTTTCTTTTTGAGAGCTTAATAGAATTTAAAACATTTTTCTGATGACTTAGAAATGGATCTCCCCAAGGCTGCAATTCTTTCCGTTAATCTCTGCACCTCTTTGTCACTTGTGAGCATGTCAGAAATTTCTTCTATGGCCTTAATCTGCGCAGTATTTACTTCAATACCTCGGTTAGAAACAAGAAAACCCAAAAACTTACCTGACAAGACACCAAATGCGCATTTCTCTGGATTTAGCTTCATATTAAACTTTCGTAAAATCTGAAATGTATCAGACAAATGATGTATATGATCCCTCGACTATTGAGATTTGACAAGCATATCATCTATGTAGACTTCCATAGTTTTTCCTAGGTGTTCCTGAAACATCTTGGTCACCAGCCTTTGATATGTGGCTCCAGCATTTTTGAGGCCAAAGGGCATTACGTTATAACAATAAGTCCCCCTGTCTGTTATAAATGAAGTTATTTCCTCATCTAGGGGATCCATTTTGATCTGATTGTACCCTGAATATGCATCTAAAAAGCTTAACAATTCATGACCTGCAATAGCGTCAATTAGTTGATCTATATGTGGTAACGAAAAAGAATCTTTTGGACAAGCTTTGTTAAGGTCGGTGTAGTCTACATAAACTCGCCATTTGCCGTTCTTTTTTGGTACCACTACAGTATTAGCTAACCAATTAGGATACTTTACCTCGCGAATAGAACCTATTTTTAAAAGTTTTTGGACTTCATCTTGAATCACCTGATTTTTGAAAATTCCCTGCTCTCTCTTCTTTTGTTTGATAGGTGGATATGATACATCTTCATTTAACTTGTGAGTCATTACCTCCAGGGGTATCCCTGTCATATCAGCATGGGACCAAGCAAAAAAATCCATGTTAGTTTTTAAAAATTCGATCAACTTACCTTTCATGTCCTGGCTTAAGTTGGCCCCAATGTAGACTTTCCTCCCAGGCATTTGTGCGAATAATTCTACAGCTTCCAATTCTTCAATCGTGGTTTTGATATTATCATTTTCCTCTGGTTCTTGGATGAAATCAGGTCGTGAATCTACATCTGTTTGCCTATCTCCAGTTGAGGTTTGTGGTGTAGCATTCTCAACTGGGTTCTGTAATTGCTATTTTTCTTTGTTTTTTGTGCTTGAATCTTCTACAGAGTTGATGCTTCTAGGTGTTTGCTGATCACCTCAGATTTGACGGATCCCCCACTGTTACGGGAATTTGATGTCTTGATGTAAGGTAGATGGGACAGCATCCATTTCGTGAATCCACGGTCTTCCAAGAATCATATTGTAAGCCATATCTATCTCTACCACTTGAAATTTCGTATCTTTGATAAATCCTTCTGCGAATGTTGTGAGTATTACCTCTCCTTTCGTCACGACGCTCGAATTATCAAAACCAGATAAAGTATGCGCCTTGGGTATTAGTTTATCTTCCGCTTGCATCTCGCTTAATACTCTTAGCAAAATGATGTTCACGGAGCTACCTAGGTCAATCAAAACTCGTTTTATGCTAGTATCATGTACAAGTAAAGATATTACCAGTGCATCGTTATGAGGGGTTATCAAGTCGTCCGCATCTGCATCATCAAATGTAATACTTTCTTCCTCCAGAACATGTCGAACCCGCTTCCCGTGTGTAACTGTAACTTAAGAAATTTTCTTGCCTGCTGTATATGTCACGCCATTAATTTCTTCGCCTCCGCTTATAACATTAACGGTCCTTTTAGGAGAAGGAGGTTTGGGAGGCTCCTGCCTGTTCTTCATATATGCTTGCTTACCCTTTTCGCTAAATAGTTCGGTAAGATACCCTTGCTTTAATAAATGGTCCACCTCACCTTGTAACAATCTACAATCTGCTGTTTTATGATCATGGTCGTTGTGAAACTCGCACCAGTGGTCAGGGTTGCGCCTATTTGGATTTGATCTCATTTCCTTTGGCCACCGCACCTTATCACCCATGTTTCTTAATACAGCTACTAACTCTAAAGTGCTTACATTGAAACTATAACTGCCAATCATGGTCTTAGAGCCTCTATCATCACCGCGTGTTTCCCACGTGTCCTGGTCTTTTCTGAACCTTGATGATGAAACCGATTCTCTATCTCTACGATCGTACCTTGGGTTATCTTGTTTAGATCGTGAGTCTTTTCCCGTTGGTCCCATGTAAGGCTCATATCTATTTTTCCCGGACCTTTTGTCAGTTTCAGTACGCCTTGAAACCCTCTCTTCCTTTTGAAGCCGATTAATAGTATCTTCTTCTATCCGCAACTTCGTGTTGTACCTATTATAGACATCAATCCAAGTTGTTGCTGGAAATTCTCGTAGGCTTTCCTTGAGTCATCTCGTGGCTTCCGAACTCTTTTCATTTAGATTGCTGGTAAAGGCCATAGCTGCCCAGTTATCAGGTACGGATGGCAACGTCATCCTTTCACGCTGGAATCTATCTACAAATTCTCTGAGCAATTCTAAATCTCCTTGCTTTATTTTGAAAATATCTTCCATCCTTTTTTCGACTTTTTGAGCTCCCGAATATGCTTTGATAAATAAATCTGCAAGCTTAGCAATAAAATTTATAGAATTTTCGGGTAAAAGAGAATACCATGTTAATGCTCCCTTGGTGAGTATTTTACCGAATTTTTTGACCAATACAGATTCAATTTCTTGTTTGGTCAAGTCATTGCCTTTTACGCTAGTTGTGAATGCAGTCACGTGGCGCCACCAACACCAACTCCGAATAAGAATACATTGGAAAACCCACATTCTAGGCTCGTGCATTCAGGCACTGGTGGAACTCCAAGCGAGTCTCGTGATGGCGAACCAGGTAACATAGTTAATTCTGATTTATAAAATGTAGTTCTAACCCTGCAGAAGCAGCTCAAGGAACAAAGCGATCGCATAGAGCAAATACCTGGAGTACCACATGTAATCAAAGGAATAGACATGGACAAATATTCACAACAACCTTGGAAGCCAAGTGTTGCTCCCCTCCCAATTCCAAAGAAATTCAAAATGCCCGATATTCAAAAATACGATGGAACAACTGATCCACAAGACTGGCACTGGCTAGTAAAAACACGGAGAGCATTACTGATTTGCTGAGCAATCAGATTTTTTAAGGCATCATCAAGTGCTTGTTCGTTTACAACTCCAGCATTTTGAATCGCCTCGACTCCGTTTTGATTTGCAACTCCATTATTTGTCTCGAAGCCATCTAGAGTTCCTTCTCGTGATTGACGTTGTGAATCATGTGGTGAAAGAGATGGAGTCCTGTCACCTGCGTTATTTTCTTGTTGTTGAAGACCTTGTTGACTATTGTCGTTGATATTCGACATAGTAAGTTGTTTGATGAGAAAATTAACTTAAGAAAGCAAAACGATTATCAGATTCCCGGTAACGGAACCAATTTGTTTAACCAAAAAGTGGGATTTCGGCCAAAGATTATTTTAGAAGAACTCGGGTTACTGATAATCAAATAGAAATATGAATAATGGACGTAAATAAAAGTTGAATAGAAAGCGAAGTAAATCAGTATATTCCAGTCGTCTTTCGTGTATTTACAAATGATCAGGTTGCCCCTTTTATAGCTATTTCTAGGTGATACGTTTTGCCTTTGTCATAATAAGGCCATTATAGACAATTAAAGGTATTTAATGCTACGTTATAAATGATAATCATTGTAATTCAATAAAGATTCTCTAACGTTCTCAGTATTTAATGCCTATTAAATACTGTATCCGTTCCCACTTTTACTGTCAGGTTCATTCTCTTATCTTGACTCTTGAGCATAAAGAGGTGCGGGCACCGAGCCTCTTGAATCTCTACTCGTGTCTATTGTAACTCGTGCCTCTTTCATTATTCTTTGCTGATCGCCATTCTTTGACCAGTCTACGTGTCATGACATGTCATCGTTCAATCAATTAAATATATATGAACTTAATTTTTACCAATACAGACCTATTCTTGTATCGATATTCAATACTTGTATCCTTCCTTGGCTGCTGGCTAAACATATGAAATTGCACATCAATTGACCATACTTTCCGGGACAATTTAATTCATTTTATTCCTCTCTTTTTTTAATTTTTCACAAGTTTAGAGCAAAAGATTGGTTTGTTTTACGATAGTGGTGTCCGAGCTACCTTGTATGCACCTCGATCATTTCACTAGAAATATGCTACCTTCCACCAGCACGAGTATTGGGTAATTCTACCCACCAAATTAAATTACTTGAACGGATGGAAAAAGAATCATCTAGCATTTTTGGCTTCCATTGGATTTTGAACATAAGACATCGTGGTTCTGCTCCCGCTTCATTGATAATCGATTTTTTTTATAGTTACCATTATTCGTTAAGATATCGAATTTGTTCTCTTCAGTTTGTGGAGTCTGTTGATTCTTTTGAAGAAGAGAAAAATTCGCTCCAGCTTGGTTTCCTTTTTCAAAATTAAAATTTATTAGGGAATAGAGAAACACAAGAGTAAAGCGGGATTAGACCAATTAAACAACAATTAAATTGAGCCAGTTAGGTATTAACTGTACTTTCATTGGTTTTACATCATTAGGTATTACCATTTTTATTTCGCTGGCAACTAAATTGAGCTAGTGAGGTATTATTTGCACTTATTAGTTATCTCCTTAATAAATTATATTGCACTTATAACGTAGAATTTTTCTGTACTGTTGTTACTCTATATATTAACTTAAAAATAATATACTAGTGACTATAGATAGTAACATGCAGGAGCAGATCTATGTGTAAGGGATGGGGTGGCACGCCACCCGCAAGTTTTGCCGAGACTATGCAATATTATATATGCATGCATGTTTATACAGAACGAATGTATAGAAATATATTAAGTGGCGTCCTCATTAACAAAATGACCGAAGGTGCCACTAGCAATGCACTATCATTCCACCCTTGTGGTGCGAGTTTCAATTCGGCTAAGCAGATTGTTCTTAGAAGTTTTGTGCAACGACCCGATCGGTCATTTTACTTTCTAGAATCTCGTTCCCCTAAATAAGATTTTCCGTACTTGCTTAACTGATTTATGACTTGCGGGGATGGTTGGTTCAGGATTTGGAGGAGTTTGGGTTGAAATCGGAACACTTGGTTCCTTAAGGTTGGCTTAAAAGGCCAAGTTTGACTTAGGTCAACATTTTTGGTAAACGACCGCGGAATCGGGATTTGACTGTTCCAATAGGTTCATATGATGATTTCAGACTTGGACGTATGTTCGGATCGGGTTTTGGATGACCCGAGAACGTTTTGGCGCCTAATAGTGAAAGTTGATTCGTTAAGGATTTTGAAGTTCTTTAAATTTGATTTGGAGCGGGTTTTTGTGTTATCAAGGTCCGAACGAAATTCCGAGACTAAGAATAGTTCCGTAATGTCATTTAAGAATTGCACGCAAAATTTGGTGTCAACTGAGTAGTGTAAGTGTGTTTCGTCACATTGGAAGTAAATTGAAGAACTTGAAGTTCATAAGTTTGAATCAATTGGTTTTAGGGTGTGATTCCTAGTTTTAATGTTGTTTCCGGCGTTCCGAGGGATTGAGCGAGTCCGTTTTATCATTTCAAACTTGTGGGTGTGTTCGGGTGGGGCCCCGGGGACCCCGAGCGTCAATCGGACGAGGCTCGAGCTAAGTTGAAAATGTGAGAGGGAGCTGAAGCTCCAAGGTTCTATCATAACCGCACCTGCGGTTGGTCAGCCGCAGGTGCGAGCCCGCAGAAGCAGTTAAGCCATCGCAGATGCGGCCTTGGGTGACCAACCCAGAAACCACTGAAGCGGCCTCCTTTTCGTAAAAGCGGTTGGCTTTCGCATAAGTGGCCCAGCCGGCCCAGTGGAAATCCGCAAAAGCGGACACATTTCCGCAGATGCGGAAATCACTGAAGGCAGTGACCTTCATTTATTACGGGAGTTAGACGTTTTGGCTCATTTTTCACTCCATTGTAGACGATTTTTGAGCTTCTTGAGAGGGGTTCTTCACCAAGCTTTTGGTGGTAAGTAATTCCTACTATATGTGAGTTAATTACTTAGATTTTTGGGTAGACTAACATGTATAGATTTGTGAAAATCATGGGATGAGAGTAAAACCTAGGTTTTTGATAAAAATAAGATTTAACCATGAAATTCGTTATGGAATGAAGTAAAAAACATATATTCTTGATCCTTAGGTTATGGATAACAACTTTCTTCGAAAATTTTCGGAATCCGGACACGTGGGCCCCGGGGTGAATTTTAGGAACCTTGGCTTTGGGGTTGGATAATCACTTTAATAGCTAGAATATGAAATTGTGAACCTATAATGACTGATTTTTACACTATTTGAATAGTTTCGGATTGTGCGGCTCCAGTTTGAGAGTTTGAACACGTTCTTGAGTTGGAAGTAGGCTCGGAACGATGTAAGTCTCTTTTCTAACATTGTAAGAGGGAAATTTCCTCATAGATGAACTTAATTAATATATGATTAATTGTGGGGGCTACGTACGCACGAAGTGACGAGAGTCCGTACGTAGCTACTATTCCTGTTATGTCCGGGAAGTTCTAGGCTTACACCGTGCTTTGTGGGTACCGTTATGTGATTTTAATTGTTGATTTGCATTGAATGAGACTAAGTTGAAGATGCTATGATTTCAATAATTTCAAGTAAATATTTATTTTGATAAGAATTGAGGAAAACATTAAGTTATATTTATACTTAACTGCGTCGCAAGTATATTCTGCGAGCGGGGTGATTATTTCCACTACTCTCACGGGAGCGGGTCGTTCGCCTCTGCAGGATAGTAAATGTATATATATGGTTCGGGTCGTTCGACCCTCAGCAATGCACAGTTTACTTTTATGTTGTATCGGGTCGAACGTCCTTGGTGGTATTTGTGTGTGATAATAGAACCGAAACCCTTATAATTCGTATTATTTATTGATTGGAAGGTCACTTATTTTAAATGAGAAAAGTGCCTAGTTTTATTAATTGGATGAAAGTATTTTCAATAATTATTCTTGTTTGAGCTTGTTGTTATCTACTTACATTGTGAATTAAATATATTGAACTTCATATTATTATATTTGCTGGCCCTAGTAAGTGTCGGAGTCGACCCCTCGTCACTACTTCTGCGAGGTTAGGCAAGATACTTACTGGTACATATTTCTATGTACTCATGCTACACTTCTATACTTGATTGTACAGGATTTGAGGCAGGTGCATCTGGCCATCAGTCTGGCGCGTAGAGCGGACTCCTCAGCTTGAGACTTTCCGATGAGCTGCCCTTTTGAGCCGTTTTGCAGCAGCTGGAGTCTTTCTTTTGTCTTTATGTCCCTGTTTATTCCTTTTCCAGACAGTAGGATAGTATGGTTATGTATATTCTACTAGATTTCTCACACACTTGTGACACCAGGTCTTGCCACACACATTAGTAGAGTTATGATGTTTTGGTTTGTCTTCATGATTGAGATTCGCATTTATTTCTTCCATTTAAATATGCTTAAATTTTTAAACTATAAATTTCTTAATCTATAATGGAAGTTATCACGTACGAACTACACAAATGAGAATTTACTATTTGATTAGTATTGGCTTGTCTAACAAAGGTGTTGGGCGCTATCATGACCTAATATGGAATTTGGGTTGTGACATTTTGTTTGGTGAATTTAAGACTCCTATAATTATAGGAGGAGATTTACTCAGTTTCTTTTTTTTCTTTCCTTAATTGCTTTTCTTCTCATTCCATCTTTGTGGCGCGAGTTCAAATTCGGCTAAGCACGCTGTTCTTAGAAGTTTTGTTTGGTGCATTTAAGACTCCTATAATTATAGGAAGAGATGTACTCTTTTATTTTTTCTCTTTCCTTAATTGCTCTTTTTTTGTTTATTATTATTTCCTGTTGACTTTTTCTTTGTTTATTACTAGTTTATTTTATAATTTTCTTTGCTCTTTTTTGTTTTTTAAACATTAAACATAAAATATAAAAATCTTTTTCTTTTAAAAGCTTTTCTTTCCTAGTAAAAGACCCCCCCCCCAACTGTTGTGCTTTCCTACCTCTTCCATGATTTATCAATCGACGATAAAAAAAATTAATTTTTGTTCTCCAGGAGCACAACTCCGATAAATCTATTTGTAGAAACCAAAAAAGATATAGAAATCCTTGAATAAGTTACTGTTCTAATCAAGGGAGAAATTTGGTTTTATTGTCAGATTGCTCTAAAGTAGGATAATTGTATATAATATTGAGTGATTTGATTTTTATAAAAAAATAGTAAATTGAAAATGTCTGTAAACTTGCTTCCGTTTTAATGTTTAGAGTGCTTATTAGTATAAGTTTTTGCCTTGAGTATCTAAATATAAATTCATAACGAGCCTTTTTTTCTTATACAAAAGGCATAATCCAGTTGAATTTTGTCATTTTGTGCTTCTTTTCCAAGTTATCATAATAATTACGTAATACTTTTGCTTGATTGATTTGTCTATATTAACTCCAAAGACGAATAACCAGAACCAAAATCCAAATACCAAACCGATTAACTTCATACCTTATCTAGACAATGTAAATTGTAGCATGACTACGTTTAAAATTTTATGGCACCCGAAGCCTCTAAATTCTGGATTCGCCTATGATAATAGGATAGTCTAAGCAAAAAAGAGTAAGTTTATGCCACTTGGGAATTGATCATAGCATAAGGAATACAACACGCTCGAGCCTCAGCAAAGGAGTCACGTCCTTTCGGAGAAGGATCTTGACTTAGTCAACAAACCAAAATACTAATTTCATTTAGTTTCTAAAGACCCAATTCAACATTAAACACATTAGTTTCTACAACATCAACAGAGGAGTGTTATGAGTAGAGATTCATGGAATTAGCTGAGTCATTAATAGTTGTTAGTCAAGTTTTTTGTTATGTCTAATTGAGTCCTTTAGTTTATAATTTATGTTCAATGAAGTCCATAATTCTGTTAGTGAAATTGTACAGGTGTCAAACTAGTAGAAAAGGCCCAGAATCCAATTTGGATTCTCTGCTATTTAGGCTGTCATTGTATTGAAGGAAAGCATCCGTTAATTAATCAAAATTTTCCTTCTTCTTATATTCTTCTTCTCTCTTTTCTTCCCTATTCTCCCTTCTGACTAGTAACAAGAGCAATCCTCTTGTTACAATGATATTAGAGCCGCCTAGGATTCAACCTTCAACTGACATGGCTCCTAATCCAGAGATTCATTTGCAAACAGAGATGGGAGAGATTCGTGTGCAGCTTTCGACATTTGTGGAACATGCAAGCCGAAGGTTCGAATCTATCGAAATCAGCCAGAATCAATTTCAAACTCAACTCGATGACGTCAAGGATGCAAATTGGAAGCTCGATTTCATCATCTCGAGCATGGGTTTGTCGCAACGAGCTGATTCTACGCCGGCGACACCATCTCCGGCGACTAAAAGTACAGACCAACAGCTTACACCGGTGACTTCAGACTCTACTCAACCCGTCACAATGGTCACTGCTCACTCAGTTCATGCCATAACAAAAACTGGAGGAGTTTCAGGTACTAAGAATCCTTTTTCCCTTAAATCATGCTCTTTTCACCCCTTCGACTTACCCTGTTGGTCGTGGTTTCACCTTCCCTCCAGCTCCAGTTTTTAATAACCCACCCAATTTCCAAAGTCCTGTTTATCAGTCTAGCCCCCATTTTTGTCAACCCCTGTTAATACTGTTTAGCCTAAAATAAACCAAAGGTGTGAGAAATTCTTTGAGTTGTATGGAATTTCAGAGCAAGAGAAACTAAGTTACGCTTTAATGCATGTGAAGGACAAGGTGGATGTGTGGTTTGATAGTTATTTGGTGAACCACAAGGGAAGGAAGACTTGGCAAAGGTTTTGTACTAAGGTTTGCAGGAGATTTGGTAACATTAGACCTCAAAATATTGTGGATGAGTTTAACAAAATTATGCAGATTGGGAGTGTGGACCAATATTAGGAAAGGTTCAAAGAGTTGTCTAGCTATATGACTATTATAAACCCCATTTTGAATGAAACTCACTTCGTTTCCAGTTTCATTAGTGGTCTCAAACCTGAGCTTAAACCATTAGTTAAGTTGGCTAATCATGTGACTATCATGGATGCTTATAAGATTGTAAATCTATATGAGGAGTCATTCTCATCTCTCACTGCACTTATCCCAGCCAAAAATACCCAAAACCATCCCTACACCAGACCATTAGCCATTACTTACCCAAGAGCACCACAAAATTCAAGACCAGCACCCGATCAACCTCTGATAATTACTTATCCCAATAAGAGAGTTGTCAATAGAGCTCCCATCAAACCAAACACTTTTGAGGCACTCAGAGCTCAGGGTCTTTATTATAAGTGTCGTGAGAAATATGAGCCTGGACACCAATGCAAGGCTAAAACTCTACATGCCATGGAACACAGCTGAAGGTGAACCAAAGATAGAGGAATTTGTGGATGTTCCTGAGACTTTGGAGGAACAAGTGGAGGAGCAAGCTGAGGTTTCCCTCAATGTGGTAATGTGGTTAAGTTCTACTGAAGGAACCATCTCAACTATCAAAATATAGGATATGCAAAAAGAATTCCATTGACCATATTGATAGACAGTGGCTCTACACACTCCTTTATTGATCCACATATAGTGAAGCTGTTAAAATTTCCTGTGCAACCTATGGCCATTACATTGAGAGTGGTAGTGGCCAATGGCCAAGGCATGAGATGTGATCAGGAAAGCTCTCTATTCAATTGGAAAATACAGAATGAAATTTTTGCTTTCAAAATCAGGTTACTCAAGGTTGGGGGATGTGACATGGTTTTGGGGATGGACTGGATTGATGATGTAGCACCAGTGATCCTATATACTAGACCTCACAGCCTGAGCTTTATGAAGTAGGGCAAGATGGTGACTCTAATTGGAGTTAATGCTAAACAGGAGGTGATCCCAGTTGATACTGAAGGTTTAAGAAGGATGTTGCATTGTGGTACCTGTGAGGTGATGGCTGAATTGGCTATAACAACTATTGGTCCTAGAGAAAAGGGAGAGAAAGAGGTGAACCATGAATTGAAAAGGTTACTGGCAGCTTACAAGGATGTGTTCCAGGAGCCAACCGAGCTACCACCTAAAAGAGATTGTGACCATGTTATCAACCTAATTCCTGCTGCTCAACCTTTCAACCTAAGGCCATACATGTATTCCCATGATCAAAAGAATGCTATTGAATCTATCATCAATGACATGTTGGAAGTTGTGACCGTAGTTCCCAGCCAGTCTTCTTTTGCTTCACCTGCTTTGCTAGTAAAAAAGAAAGACTCTACTTGGAGTTTGTATGTTGACTATAGGCGGTTGAATAGTTTAACTGTAAAAAATAAATATCCTATCCCCATGATTGATGATTTATTGGATGAGCTACATGGAGCTACTGTGGTTCAAAGATAGATCTTAGAGCTGGTTACCATCAAGTGAGAATGAAGGCTGGAGAAGAGTACAAGACAACATTTAGAACTCATCATGGGCTATGGCAATTCAGGGTCATGCTCTTTGGATTAACTAATGCCCCAGTCACCTTCCAATCATTGATGAATTCTGTATTCAAGGAGCAAATGAGGAAGTACATACTAGTATTCTTTGATGATATACTAGTGTACGGTAAGAGTATGAAGGAGCATTTGGAGCATATGGAAAGGGTACTTCAACTACTAAGAAAGAACCAGCTATTTGCAAAAGAAAGCAAGTGTGAATTTGGCCAATCACAGGTGGAATACTTAGAACATGTGATCTCAGGCAAAGGGGTAAGCACTAACCCTAAAAAGGTATCAGTTATGCTGGAATGGCCACAACCAAGTTCTGTAAAAGATTAAGAGGTTCCCTATGGCTGACTGGTTACTACAGGAAATTTATCAAGAATTATGCTCAGCTAAGTAATGCCCTAACCAACTTACTAAGGAAAGGGAGTTTCAACTGGAATGAAGAAGCTACTGTAGCCTTTCATAGCCTCAAACAAGCTATGACAGTTGCTCCAGTTCTAGCTTTACCCGATTTCAGTAGACCTTTTATCTTGGAGGTGGATGCTTGCAACACTTGAGTGGGAGCAGTATTAATGCAGGATCGGTGGCCTCTGGCATTCCTGAGTCAGTCTTTAAGAAAGAGACATCAAGGATTATCTACCTATGTGAAGGAGCTGATAGCTCTACTTATAGCAGTAGATAGATGGAGACATTACTTGCACCCGCACCACTTTATAATCAAAACAGATCACTTCAGTTTGAAATTCTTACAGGAACAAAAGATCACAACATCCCTGCAGCATAATGGCCTGACCAAACTGATGGGTTTAAGCTATAAAATTCCGTACAAGAAAGGAATGGAGAATATTATGGTTGATGCACCGTCAAGGATAAATGAACAGCAATCTGAAGCTGATGTGTCACACTGTCTATTGGTAACTCAGTTACAGCCTAAATGGTTTGATGAAGTGATGGCAAGTTATGAAGCAGACCAAGAGGTGATGCAGGTTATCACTTTACTCAACAACAACCCTTCAACATTGGTGGATGACACCCTACAACAAGGTATCCTAAGACATAAAGGGAAAGTTTGGGTTGGTAAACATGGAACTCTAAGGCAGCAATTTATTTCAACCATTCACAACTCTGGGTTAGGGGGTCATTCAAGAGTAACAACAACCTATCAAAGGCTAAAAGCAGTTTTCTATTGGCCTACTATGATAGAAGATGTGAAGAAGATAATTCAAGAGTGTGAAGTATGTCAAAGGTGCAAAGATGAGCAAGTGGTTTACCCGGGACTATTACAACCTCTGCCAGTACCTGAGAGGGCTTGGGAGCACATATCAATGGATATTATTGAGAATTTGCCAAAGTCAGAAGGGCGAGACATTATTTTGGAAGTGATAGATAGATACAGTAAATATGTTCATTGCAGTGACTCATCCCTTCACTGCCCCTCAAATTGCCAGGGTGTTTATGGATACCATTTATAAGTTGCATGGTTTACCTAAGAGCATTGTATCTGATAGAGATAAAGTCTTCCTCTGTAACTTTTGGAGGGAACTTTTTAGGAACTTGCAGGTACAATTATGCTTTAGCTCAGCCTATCATCCACAAACAGATGGACAGACCGAGAGAGTGAATAGATGTTTCGAGAATTACCTGAGGTGCATGACAGGGCATAGACCTAAAGAGTGGAATAAATGGCTCTCACTAGCTGAGTTTTGGTATAACAATAATTACCATTCTGCCTTAAAGATGACTCCTTTCAAGGTTTTGTATGGGTATGAACCACCACAACTCTCCTTTGAGTTGATTTCACAAACTAAAATGGTTGTTATAGATCAAGTCTAGAAAGAAAGATAAATTATGGCTAAGGTGCTAAAAGAGAATTTGGAAAAGGCTCAAAACAGGATGAGGGTGAATGCTGATAAGAAGAGGACAGAAAGAGAGTTCAATGTTGGTGACTGGGTATTTCTGAAATTGCAACCCAATAGACATGCCTCCATAGCTGTGAGAAAGAGTTTGAAGCTGGCTTCCAAGTTTATGGTCCTTATCAGATAGTGCAAAAGATTGGAGTTGTTGTATATAAGCTCAACTTGCCTCCTACTTCCAAGATACATCCTGTTTTCCACATCTCTCAGCTTAAGAAGAGGATTGGACAGCAAGTTATTCCATCCATTGATCCTCCAATTTGTTCTTCTGATGGACAACCTCTGATAGAACCAATTACAGTGCTCGATAGGAGGACGGTGAAGAAGGGGAACAAATCATCTACTCAAAATTTGGTGCAGTGGGCTAACTTGCTACCAGAAGAAGCTACCTAGGAGGATTACAACTTCATAGTATCTCAGTTTCCAAATTTTAAAGAACCTTGAGGACAAGGTTCTGAAGGGGTATGGAATGTTATGAGTAGAGATTTGTGGAATTAGCTGAGTCATTAGTTGTTAGTCAAGTTTTTTGTTATGTCTAATTGAGTCCTTTAGTTTATAATTTATGTTCAATGAAGTCCATGATTCTGTTAGTGGAATTGGACAGGTGTCAAATTAGTAGAAAAGGCCCAGAATCCAATGTTGGATTCTCTGCTATTTAGGATGTCATTGTACTAAAAGAAAGCATCCGTTAATTAATCAAAATTTGCCTTCTTCTTATCTTCTTTTTCTCTCTTTTCTTATCTTCTTCTTCTCTCTTTCCTTCCCTATTCTCCCTTCTCACTAGTAACAAGAGCAATCCTCTTGTTACAAGGAGCCACGTCGTATATATAGTTTTGGACTTTTGGTAAGTGTGATTTTAATTTAAAACTTGCCATCGATGCAAATCCATTGACCCACAAAGAGAGAATCGCAGTTGACGTTGGGATTGATAGCATTAAAGTCATCAGTTTCTACAAGAAACGTATTTGAAATGCTGGATCATGTGTCCCCATTGAACACCCCCACCACCTTCAAACTTGCTTCGTCCGTTACTACACTTGTGCTCACTATTTCAACAAAATCAATCGGTTAATGTACTTTAATTACATATTCAGGATTTATAATCAGTACGTACAGTATCTTTTTTATATATGTATATTATATTTATTTGTATATTACATATAATAGTGGTTTATAGAGATGAAACAGAAGGAGTAAATCAAGTCTTAAAGTGATGAAGTGTGAGAATCATGAAAGCCGAGGTGTTGAACATATAAGCAGCACTGTCATTTGCCTAAGCCATCTTTCTATTTTCTCTAGTTTTTCTGTTCTTCAGACGACGTTTAATTAACTACTCCACTAAATTTTTGGATGCGAAACTCATAACAAGTAACTGTGAAAATATATAGGGGGAATTCAAGAATAAGAACAAACTGGAGTAGCAAAATTCACATTCTATTCGGTGTTTCAAGAAGACAGGGCAGCCGGCAAACGGCACATGGGAAAATAATACTAAGAGTTTGACTGAGCAAGTTATTGGATCTTACCTTTGGGATGGCCGAGTTGAGCATGAGACTTCTCAAATGGGGAGGCCTAGTGTTCAAAATCCACTTGCATACCTTTTGATCGAGTCCATGACACAGAGCTTGCCTAGTATGATTTACTCTCATGTAATTTGCTTTACTTATAGAATGTAGTATTTCTTATATACGGTTCATCAAAAGAATATTTATGTTGTATATAAAGTCTCTCCATAATCCTCCGGCAAAGTTGAATTTGTAGGAAAATGACACTGAAAAATAACAATAATACTGCAATAATATTTGTAAGAGGATACACAGAATTGACTTGAGTCGTGCTAGGCATTGTCCTAAGAAACTATTTCAGCAATGTGAAATGTTTCCCCTGGATTAAACAAGATCATCTCTAATTTATTTAGAGGATACAGGAATCAGCAAAATATTTATATTACAATAATCCAACAAGATTGAAAAGAGAATAGGACAAAGAAAATGGAAATATGAGAAACTAACAGAGAAAGAGAAGAAGGCTAAGTAGAAAAGCACTTCTAATAGGATAATCATTGTTCAGCCAAATGATGGTTATTTATACTTGAATTTGCGTGTAAATTTGTAGTGCATGGCAAGAAGGTGGCTAATCAAGTTTGCCACTTGGCATTTGTAGTGCATGGCAAGAAGGTAGCTAATCAAGTTTGCCACTTGGCATTTGTAATAGCCTTTTAGAAGGCTAAGACACTTGTCTTTAAAATATTGCCACAGAATTTACTTCGTTTTCGTTATTGTCACGTACCAGCCATACTCAAAGATCCTTTATGTGATCATTTGTTGGTTGATTCTCTGTCAATTCAAAATCTCTTACATTAAACATATGTCACACTAGCTCGCTTAGAATTCTAAATTTGTTTCTAGCTATTAACTTCTCTTATGTTGAGGAAGAGGCAAACCCGAAAATAAAGAAGATAAAGAACACCAAATTTAACGTGAAAAACCCTTCAAATTTCTCATACAAAAATCACGATTATCGTCAAATATGCTGCGGCAAGAACTGAACCCGCCAAGATGAACCTGTCTTGAACCTCGTTCGAAGCTGGCTCTGATACCACTTGAGAGATCCCTACACCTTATATGTAGACTCCCGATCTTTTAGCTACCAAAATGTGGGACTTTTGTTCGCACACCCCCAACAATCTCCCACTCGAACTAAGTTCCACGTGGCTCACTACCACGATCCACAAGTCAGTTTTCGAAATTACTGTGTGCCACCCACATTGTTAGAATATTATGGCAACCGAAGCCCGTAACTAGCTTCTTCTTGTGTGCGTGCTACCCCGCACCATCACTCTGCCATCTACATACTCGTCTCACTGAACCTGGGCTCTGATACCACTTGTTAGGACCGAAAAAGTCAGATGTCATGCGAGACTACAAAAGATTGGGAGTGTACATATAAGGTGTACGGATCTCTCAAGTGGTATCAGAGCCAGCTTCGAGCGAGGTTCAAGACAGGTTCATCTTGGCGCGTTCAGTTCTAGCCGCAACGTATTTGACGATAATCGTGATTTTTGTCTGAGAAATTTGACCGGTGTGTTAAGCACGTTGAGACAAACTTCGTGGTGGAGATTTGGAGATGCGACCTGTTGAAGGCTATGTGAAGAAGGTGGATCAAGTTTATTTTGTCAGAAAATTCAGGCCAAGGGGGAGAATTGTTAGGTGTTTGCCATAATTTTCTTACCATATTCCTATCTCTTGAAGGAAAAGGGCAATATAATTACCTTAATTGGGATTTCCTTTTTGTAAAAGAAAATTATAAATCTCCAATATTTGGCTAGTCCTTTTTCTTGTAGGAAAAGGTTTGGACTTCTATAAATTGAGGATCCTTCCTTCTCATTCAGTAGCATCCACAATGTAGCCCTAGGGGGCTTGAGAGTCTTGTTTAGGAGGAGAACTTTACGGGTCAAGTGTTAGTGTGTCACTTGTGTTTGCCTCTTCGTGAGGTTGTTCTCTCGATATTTTGTACTCTCTTTTTATTATAGTGGATTGCTCATCTCCGCCGTGGACGTAGGTCAGTTGACCGAACCACGTTAAAATGTTTGTGTCTCTTTTGGTAGATTTCTCTTTTGTTGTCTGAGTTATCATCGTTGAAGGTTTGCTTTACTAGCTTCCGCATAACACCTGACTTTTTCGATCCTAACATGATTCTCTGTCAATTCAAAATCTCACACATTATTACATATGTCACACTAGCTCGCTCAGAATTCTAAATTTGTTTCTAGCTATTAACTTCTCTTAATACAACATAAGCTCAGTAGTTGTGACTTCAGTATTAACACAAATAGTCTAAGCAAATGTCAACGTAAAGTAAGTTGAATACCACTAGAAACTTGAACTTTATTGAATATACAATGCACTCGAGAGCTTCAACAGGGGCATTACGTGGAAAGATCTTTAACTTATTTCAACAAGTTATAACAACTTATTTTTTTATTTCTAAAGCCCAATTCAACAAGAAGTGCATTGCACATGTGATATTATTAATTAGGACAAGGTGCCATCAACACAAAGCCATTGACCCACAAAAAGAGCAGTGCAGTTGAGGTTCGGATTAATAGCACTGAAGACATCAGTGCCTAAACCAAATGTCTTGGAAACGTCGAAACATGTGTCTCCATTCTTCACATTCACCACCTTCAAACATGTCAATGTTCGTCTTCGATTCACTGCTATAACAATACGTAAATGTGGATTTGAGATTTGAAACCTGTTGTTCTTAACATATATAGATTCGAGTTTGAGTTTTATGCACTAATCGTGCTAAAAACCTTTATACAACTAGGTTATTTGTAAGGTAATTAATGGTAAATCTCTATGATATGCGGCATTACTAATTGATAACTTAAATCCTATAGATATCTTTAAATAGTTTCCGATAAACATGTGTAAAAGCATATCTTACCAGCATCAGCCAAAGTGATGAAGAGAAGAAGTGAAAGGATCATCAATGTCAAAGCCACAAACATGTTAGCAATATTGCCATTTGCCTTGGCCATATTTTGTGTCTCTTCTTTACTGGTTTTTGCCCTCAAATGTCTAGTGGATGTGATTTTTAGAACTAGAAACTGTGGTTATATATATATGAGGAGTTCAAGAATAAGAACAAAGATGCAAATTCACATTGTTCAATCATCAATGTTTCAGGAAGATAAGGACAATCAGATAGCAACAATTGGTTGGATTTTACAAAGAGAATGATACAAATGTTAAAAGATATATTTATCAAAACAAGGAAGAATTTCTTTTCAATAAAAGCATTGATCAAACATCAATAACTAGACACTTTAGATTAACATCTTTTGTTGTTTTTACTTTGGAAGGAGTGTAAGTGTAAATAATACTACATTGGATTTTCCCTTTTTAGTTTTGCTTTACCAATGGGAGACTAGCTTATTGGAATGATTCTAACGAATATTCTCATATGGAAAACGTATGGTTCGAATTTGACTGATCACGTCTCTAAGAAAGCACGATCGACCATACATACGCGAGTCCGGTTAAAAGGACGACTTGAGCATAATACGGGGGACGACCTCGTGACCACGTCGGCCCTTCTACAGCGTGTACTTTATTTTTGTCTTTTATATATTTAAATAAAGACCCCTCGCTATATAAAGGGAGTCTGAGCTGTGTAAAAAGGGGGGATTCATTATTGGAAATACATTATCTCTCTCTCTCTTCTCTCTCTAACATTATCTCTCTCTTACCTTTCTAAGATTATCACCTTCTCTTATTTTTCCGATTTGTACCATTGCTATCTGATCAGATATTCAAGATCATCCTAGGGTTTATTATCTTCAACTACGATTTACCCCTTCATCTGTATTGATTGATTTGCTTAAAAAGTATTAAACAACTTTTGAGTCAAACAATTTGGCGACGTCTGTGAGGAATTCGGTAGTCGAAATCATAGTTCACGTCTAGGATATCAAGAACAACAATCACTATCCTTCAAACTCCGTAGAACTAACAAATGGCAGATAAAGAATCAAGGCTGAAGATGATAGCAGATGTCTCAACTAACCTCATAGGCCCCCTCAACGAGGCCGGCAGAGAGAATGTTGCGAACGTAACACCAAGTAGTGTTCCAGAGGAGGAGATTTCACCCTCTTTACTCGAAGATCTAACGATCTTGCATGAAAGAGGGGCTTCAACGTCCGCAGCAAAGGAAACGCCCCCAGTAGCCAAAAAGCTACTAGAGGAATAGTTGACGAACACTCTAAGTGGCATGCTCGAGAAACCATCTCAGGGAAATCTTAAAGACTCATCAACGGCGGAAATCGCGGCTGCCGCCAGTGAACCAAGTGCTATACGGACAAGCAGCGCCCACACCAATATCAACGCGAGCGATAATGCACTCGCAACCATTCTTAAGAAAATGGAAGAAATAGAGAACGAGAATAAAGCGTTTCGTGATCAAATGAAGGAGCACCAGGAAAGGGTAGACAAAATACCCGGTGCCCCTAAGCTACTGCCAAAACGCGAGGTGGGAAGGTTCGTCGAGCAACCGTATAGTGAGGAAGCTGCTCCTCACCCGATCCCTAAAACCTTCAAGATGCCCCCATACTTGAGAATATATGACGGGACCACGGATCCGGAAGATCATCTGATCCATTATGTAACCGCTGTAAAAGGCAACGACTTATCGAAAGAACAGGTGTCGTCCGTGTTACTGAAAAAGTTCGGTGAAACTTTGATAGGAGGAGCGCTAACATGGTACTCTCAACTACCAGCCAGATCGATATCGACGTTCGAAGAGATGGCGGATAAGTTCGCCACCGCCCATGCAGGAGCAAAGAAGGCTGAAGCGAGGGTCAACGATATCTTTGCAATCAGGCAAACAACGGGTGAGGGACTCAGAGACTTCCTGGCACGATTCAACAGGGTAAGAATGGGCATGTCGAACGTATCAGAAGGAATGGCGGTCGCTGCTTTCCAAAACAGGTTAAACAGAGATGGGTCGAAAGCGACCAAGAAGCTGCTCAATCAACTCATGAAGTATCCCCCCACTACGTGGGAAGAGATCCACAATGCCTACTGCGCAGAAGTGAGAGCGGACGAAGACGATCTTAACGGCCCAACCCAACGACTGACATCAGTGTAATCAGAAGTCAGGAGGGATCGACGTAATGACGGGCGACGAGAATCACTCCCACGATTCAACAGAGAAAGGCATCAGCCCTACGTCAGAGCCCCTAATCTGCCTCCTCCGAGACATCCAGACGCCTTGCAACGACACGCCGCCCCGCTTCGGAATGATAGAGGTATGCCTCCATCATTATCCGCTCATAACTTTTGTGTCTCACCTTCAGAAATAGTGTACGCACTGGAGAAGCTGGGCACGAAGGTACAAATGGCCGCAGAAAATGAAATCAGATCCTAGTGCGAGGAGGTCGAACGTCCTATGCGAATTCCATCAGGAAAGGGGACACAAGACCGAAGATTGCATAGGTCTACGACAGGAAGTGGTCAGAATGCTGAACCAGGGATACCTAAAGGAGCTTCTCAGCGATAAAGGGAGAGCTAATTTCACCCGGGGACGCGATCAATCCCAAGGACCGCCGAAGCCACCTTCTCCGGCATGCACCATACAGATGATCGTCGGTGGCGGCGACGACTCGGCAATCAACCATGTAAAGTTCACCACCACACACAAGTTGAAGCGCACGATCGCTCACGAACGGTATGATGACTTCGAAGATAGTATCACCTTCGATAAGTCTGATGCTGACGTAGAGAGAACCTCCGGAGAGATATCACTGCCAGTTTTGGCGGTAGGAGTCACGCTGGAAACCACATTCCACATCATGAACCAGGAAAAGACTTACAACGTCATCATAGGACACCCATGGATACACGCCATGCGAGCCATCCCCTCGAGTCTCTACCAGGTAATCAAGTTTCCCACCCCGTGGGGAATATTCAGTATCAGGGGTGAGCCACGCACTGCCCAAGAATATTACCGGACCGCCAAAGACTGCACTCATACCAAGCAGCTGAAAGGAGCAAGCGCGGAAGCATAGCAATCAGCCATGTCGTGGACTAAAACCAACCCGACGACGGAAGGCATTAGGGACCCAGATGTCGTAGAAGCTTGCAAAGCGACAGTCGAGGATCTTGACCCGGTCCAGCTGGACAACACTGATAGTTCAAAAACAGCCTACATCGGGCACAACCTCTCCGACCCAGGTAAGTACCATGAATTCTTAACTAACCATGTAGATTTATTTGCCTTCTCCCATTCAGATATGCCGGGGATCCCAAAAGACATCGCCATCACAAGCTGAATGTCGACCCACTTTATCCGCCCGTACGGCAGATAAGGAGGAAATTCGACATCGCGATCAACGAGGCAGTCAGTGAAGAAGTGGATAAACTATTGGCCAACGGTTCCATCAAAGAATCGAAATACCCCCAATGGGTCGCCAACGTGGTCATGGTTAAAAAGAAAAGTGGGAAATGGAGAATGTGCGTAGACTTCACCGACCTGAACAAGGCATGCCCAAAGGACTCTTTCCCATTGCCCCATATCGACCAGCTGATAGATGCAACAGCAGGGCACGAACTGCTAAGTTTCTTGGACGCCTACTCTGGCTATAACCAGATCTTGATGGCCGAAGAGGACCAAGAAAAGACCACTTTCATCGCCTATCAAGGGACATACTGCTACAAGGTTATGCCCTTCGGGCTCAAGAACGCGGGTGCAACGTACCAAAGGTTGGTCACCAAGATGTTCAAAGAACAGCTCGGTAAAATAATGGAGGTCTACATCGATGACATGCTAGTGAAGTCGGCAAAGAAGGAGGACTATATCGACCATTTAAAGCAAGCCTTCGAGATACTAAGGCAGTACGGGATGAAGTTGAACCCGGAAAAATACGCCTTCGGCGTGGCCTCGGGAAAATTCCTGGGCTTTCTCGTATCACAGCGAGGTATTGAAGTCAACCCGGACCAGATCAAGGCCATAGACATGATACCCGAGATTCTGAATAGCAAGAAGCAGGTACAGAAACTAACAGGGCGAATAGCCGCTTTATCCAGGTTCATCTCACGATCCTCGGACAGATGCCACAAATTCTTCAGTGTGCTGAGGAAAGATCGTGAGCTGCAATGGAACGAGGAATGCATCGAAGCACTAAGGAAATTGATGGCATACCTATCTTCGCCACCACTGCTCGTCAAAGCAGATCCAGGCGAGTGCCTACTCGTGTACCTGGCGGTGTCCGAAGTCGCTGTCAGCACCGTCTTAGTCCGCGAAAACAAAGGTACGCAATCCCCTATTTACTATATCAGCAAGACTTTAATAGATGCCGAAACGAGGTACCCACACCTCGAAAAACTGGCTTTGGCATTAGTCGTAGCTTCACGAAAGCTCAGACCTTATTTTCAATGCCACCCCATAAAGGTAATAACATCCTTCCCCCTGAGGGGCATCCTACATAAACCCGAGCTCTCGGGCAGGCTCGCCAAATGGGCCATAGAGTTTAGTGAGCATGAAATAACCTACCACCCAAGGACCACCATCAAGTCGTAGGTGCTCGCCGACTTTGTTGCCGGCTTCAACACAGGGATATTTCCATAGGTGGAACAAGAGGCCCTCCGCACCTCTGCTCATGCCGACCTCTGGACCCTCTACACTGACGGCGCTGCGAACGCCTCGGGATCGGGATTGGGACTCGTCCTCGAAGTCCCCACTAACAAAGTAATTTGCCAGTCCATACGATGCCCCGAGATGACTAACAACGAGGCCGAGTATGAGGCTGTGATTGCAGACATGAAATTAGCCATCAAATACGGAGCCTGTCGACTCATCCTCCACTGCGACTCCCAACTCGTCGTAAATCAAGTCACCGGGACTTACCAAATCAAAGAGCAAAGGCTACAAAAATATCAGTCAGAAATCCATAAGCTGATGCTTGAGTTCGACGAATGTCGCTTCGAGCAAATTGCCAGAGCACAAAACGTCGAGGCAGACAGCCTAGCCAAACTGGCCGCAGCCATCAAAAATATCAACAAAGAAAATGTGGTCACTCTCCTCCATTCGGCCGTCGACCACGTCGAGGTATTCTCTTTAAACCTGACTTGGGACTGGTGCAACCAGTTTGTATCCTACCTGCAGGACGGAACACTCCCACGCGACAAAAAAGAAGCCAAGAAACTCCGTGTGCAAGCTGCCCGGTACAGCTTGATAAATCATGATCTTTACAAGAGAACGTTCGATGGTCCCCTTGCTAAGTGTCTCGGGCCACATAAAACGAGGCAAGTATTAGAAGAGGTGCATGAAGTCCATTGTGGCGCCCATACAGGGAACCGCGCCCTTGTCTGATGCCTCATCCGCGCCGGCTACTATTGGCCCACCGTGAAGAAAGAGGCAGCGGATTATGTCCGAAGATGTGAACAGTGCCAAAAGTACACCCCCATGATACACCAGGCGGGCGATGGATATAGTCGGCCCCTACCGGCAGGACGAGGAAAGGTACGCTTTCTGTTAGTTTTAACTGACTATTTTTCTAAATGGGTGGAAGCAGGTGCGTACGCACAAATACGCGAGCAAGAGGTCATCGCCTTCATATGGAAAATATCATATGTCGTTTAGGCATCCCCAAAGAAATCAACTGCGACAATGGGCCCCAGTTCATCGGTAGAAAAACAACCGAATTCTTCGAGAAATGGCACATCAAGCGGATACTCTCCACTCCGTATCATCCCGCCACTAACAGCCAAGCTGAGTCTTCCAACAAAACAATATTGAACATACGGAAAAAGAAGCTCGAAGAAGCCAAGGGGCTATGGCCCGAATTACTACCCGAAGTATTATGGTGTACCGGACTACGCCCAAGTCCAGTACGGGAGAAACACCGTACTCACTGGTCTACGGGACTGATGCAGTCATACCCGTCGAGATCGGAGAACCAAGCCTGAGATACTCCCATACCAGCGGAGCAGACAACGACGAAAGCAGGTTACAAGACCTAGATGAAGCCGAAGAACGAAGAGACATGGCCCATATAAGAATGACGGCCCAAAAACAGCAGGCAGAAAGATATTACAACAAGAAAGCAAGAGTAAGATCGCTCAAAGTCGCCGACTACGTCCTCAAGGCCAAAACACTGGCATCGAAAGACCCAAACGAAGGAAAGTTAGGGACCAACTGGGACGGACCATACAAAATCACAGCAGCGGCAAACAAAGGAGCGTTCCAACTAGAAACGATGGAGGGAAAACCACTCCAAAACAACTGGAACATCGCCCATCTCAAATACTTCCACTTCTGAAAGGCATCTCCTAAGTCGTACTCTTTTTCCCTCGCCCGAGTTTTGTCCCAATTGGGTTTTCTCGGAAAGGTTTTTAACGAGGCGGTGAAGGGGATACCCGGCGGAATGGGAGCGCAAGTTCACCATATCGCCCAACCGACACGGTCCGCAGGCCAACATGGTGAAGGGACTACTATAGAACTCTCCATTATTCTCCATTATTCTCCATTGTATGAACAGAATTCTCCATTGTATGAACATAATTCTCCATTGTATGAACATAATTCTCCATTGTATGAACAGAACTCTCCATCATTCTCCATCGTATGAACAAGAACTCTCCATTATTCTCCACTGAACGAACCAAATTCTCCATCGACTGAACGAAATCTCCATTACACGAACAAGAGTTAATCTACGAACCACGGCGGATACTACTTCGACGACAATCGAAGTAACATCCTAATGGCTAAGGCCATCGACACCAGTTCGACCTCGTTCGAACCACGACGGATACTACTTCGACGATAGTCGAAGTAACATCCTAATGGCTAAGGCCATCGACACCAGTTCGACATCGTTCGAACCACGACGGATACTACTTCGACGATAGTCGAAGTAACATCCTAATGGCTAAGGCCATCGACACCAGTTCGACCTCGTTCGAACCACAGCACGACCGTTTGACGAACGACAAAAACAACCTCTACGGAGGCTAAGCATTACGACAAATGGACAAAGCAGCAAAAGTAAATATTATATTACAACAAAAATATATTTGTACATTCGCCCCCGCGGACGAGTCCCAACACACTATACAAGCCAAAATCTACATTACAAGTTCATAGCTGCCCGTCACCCCCCGAGTGGTAAGCGTCATTATACCAGGAACTGAAGTCAAGGTGGTTAACATCTTCGGAAGCAGGCCCCTCCCCATCAGGAGAGTCGGGGTAATAGCCACAAACTTCACAAGCAGCGCGAGCCTCATTCCTCTGTGCCTAGACTTCTTCCTCGGTCGCCCGACCTGCAGCATGAAGCTCTCTATACACGTCGAGCTTAGCCTCCGCAAAAATCCACATTTCATGCGCACTACAACGCGCGCCCTGATCAGGCGAGGGGCGAGACAAGGAAGGCCGAGAAAGCCTGTTGATCTCCGCCACCCGGGCGTCGAGTTCGGCAGTCAGATCTGCCACCCTCCGTTGCAAGTCGGCATTCTCCGCCGCCACCCCGCAGCTCAACTCGAGCTCGTCATCTTTTGCCCTGAGGAGCTCCTCCAACTCACTGTTGCGGGCCACGGCTTTCATCAGCTCGCTATCCGTCTCCTCCAGCTTAACTCCTCTGCGTTACGACTGGAACTGCCCCCGGCCGACTTCTGCACGATGCTTTGAGCGGTACTTCCGATACTTTTTTAACATCTTCTTGAAGATGGCAGTCCGTTTCTGCTCACAGCATCCCCTCTCCACCTCCAAAACAAGGGTCTGAAAAATAAGAGACAAAGCAAAAGTAAGCACGCCTCAAGTCAGTCTAACAAAACGCGGAAGGGAGAAAGGGAATAAAGAGTACCTGCAAAGTCATGCCGGAAACCCTTCAGGATAGCTCCGCGTCATCCACCGTACTGAGCACCTTGCTCTCAGAGGCGGCACACAACAGGGTAAGGGCCGAAGCAGCCTGCTCGCTATTCCACAGCAAGTTGTAAGCCGCCGGAATCGTAATACGACGGTCGGAGCCATCCGTCGTCATCTCCACGTGGGTAAGACCACCCACGAACTCGTCAACATCCCCCTGAGCAATGTCGGAGTCCGATTTCTCCGCTTCATCGCCAGGCCCCTCGACGTTGGTCGATGACCCTCCCTCGACGGTACGCGCGAAACTGGCGCCTGGAACGGCACCCCTCTGTTGAGCCGACCTCCCCGAAAGAATGGTGTCGGCCATGAACGAAGGTCTGGGCGTCGGTCGCGGCACCTCACTCCCCCCGATTTCGGTAGCCACCGCCTTGCCTTTCTCAAGCCTCCTCCGCTTTCTTCCTGGCGACTCCTCGCGTCGGAGGGTTCATCCACGGATTGCAGAGCCGGCGCCAACGATGCCGACTCCTACATAACCATAGTCGTGGATGTAGCCCCATGTAAAGGAGCTGGAGAAAGATCCCCTTGGACAGACTCGACCAATATGTCTTGAGCGCCCGAAGCGATGTTGGATCGTGTGGAAATGGGGACTGCCGCCCTCTTCCTCGAAGCACCTCGACCTGTCGCCCCAAAAAAAAATGTAAGTAAGCGGGGTCGCGAACTTTACAAAGCCAAAAACCGGAAATCTACCTGAAGAGACTTTGGGGCCATAACGTTCCATAAAGGTAGGCCAAGTGCGGGTCTCTTCCGCGTAAGGTAGCAGGCCGGCAACCCATCTCCTAAGATTGGCAACTGGACGGGGCGGATGAGCCATAGCTGTAATATAAAGGTTAGAATCACAATGGTCACGAACGACAAGGAATGTAACGAACTCCAATACTTACGTTTTGAATTCCACCTCTCTGGGAATCCGGCTGGATTGGAGACCAAGTGCTCGGTCCTAACGAAAAAATATTTGCGCCAAAACCCACGACTCGCCCGGTCGTCGGTCTTGACCACTAATCCCCTCGTACCACGGCCTCGCAGATGTACCATGGTTCCTCTTAAGTAGCAGGCGCTAAACAGTTGTAGGAGGTGATGGACCGTGACTTCACATCCGGCCAACTCCGCGTACTTAGTCAGTAGCCGAAGCACCTTCATAGTGTACGGCGCAAGTTGAGCCGGACAGACATTGTAGAAGCGGAAAAACTCCTCTGCCAAGGGGAAAAGAGGAAGGCTGTAACCAATCGAAAATGGATACTCGTAAAAAGTGCAATACCCGGCCTATGAACATCCACATGATCCCTCCCCGCCGGAATCATCTCTACATGAGTGGGTATGTTGTACTTCACACGGAGGATATCCAAGTGATTTTGCAACGACTTAGAGAACTCTGGAGTCGGAACGGGAGAGTCCTTACTAAAGTCACTTCGGGATAGGGTACAGTCCGGCAGCAGCGCTTCCACAGTAAGAGGACTCATGTCCTCTTCCTCCTCCGCCCTTCCACCATCGGAAGGTGGTGGCACGTTCAACGGGGCAGCCGCCGGGATCCTCTCGTTGCCTCGGCAAGGTTTAGGTATGATCTCGATGAAGAAAGGGTTACGCACAACACAACGAAAGGAAGGAAGATTCTCGATCAGGAGGAAACACACCGGAAGATGGAAATATACACAAAGGATGGAATGTTTTTGCAAACGATCAAAAGTTTGAATCAAGTTAAATCCTGTTAAACCCTCCCCCTATTTATAGGGTTGGGAGGTGCCAGAATCGAAGAGGCAGAATTCGAACCAGCGCGGGAAACCAAGCGCCAAAGCTGTTGATTCCCTGCCTCAAGAATACGCGTAATGATGACGCCTATGGACGCTGACATCATGTGGGGAACGGCGTTACGTCTTGGTGATCTGACAGTCATGATGACTGTTTCATACCTGTCACATCACAATCCTTTGATAAGGTCAAACTCTCTCAAAACGAAGGTATTGATTCCACCCCTCGAGGACGCATCTCGATGCGACCCTGACGAGTGGAGGGACTAACTGTATGGGGTCAAATTTGACTGATCACGTCTCTAAGCAAGCACGACCGACCATACATACGCGAGTCCGGTTAAAAGGACGACTTGGGGATAATACGGGGGACGACCTCGTGACCACGTCGGCCCTTCTACAGCGTACTTTATTTTTGTCTTTTAAATATTTAAATAAAGACTTCTCGCTATATAAAGGGAGTCTGAGCTGTGTAAAAAGGGGGGATTCATTATTGAAAATACATTATCTCTCTCTCTTCTCTCTCTAACATTATTTCCCTCTTACCTTTCTAAGATTATCACCTTCTCTTATTTCTCTGATTTGTACCATTGCTATCTGATCTGATATTCAAGATCATCCTAGGGTTTATTATCTTCAACTACGATTTACCCTTTCATCTATATTGATTGATTTGCTTAAAAAGTATCAAACAGAAAATCTTTCCAAACCCTTGGTAAAGACAGTAAAATATTTCAAGGTTATTGCCACAGACCACCCTCACTTTTTTCTTTTTAAAATTTTAATTGTTTTACATAGATGACGAACCTCATTGAAGTTCATTTTTGTTACTTATAACTTGGTGTTCACGTAAATCATTTCAAAGTTTAACTTCTACATATTTACAGATTATGCAAGATTCAAGTGAAAATCACAAACAATAGCAACAATAATGACAGATAACATCATTAACAACTCATTAAAGTTCGGTAAGCCTCCAAGATTATTACTACTTGTTGGTGAAAACATCTTGGAAAATAAATTGTAAGTTACGATCTCTTTTCTACCATTCTCAGATTCCATATTCTCTACTTAAGAGGCAACAATAATTAGCCAACTAATTGAGGTTCAGCAAAATGTGAAAACGCCATTGAAGAGTTAATAAGATAATTACAAGTCACAAACCCCCTTTTCACAATAATCGGATCCCATATATGGATAACAGATTAATAAAGTCTTCCTATGAGGTTGCAGAAATAGAGTCTGAATCCAGAATCTAAAGTCATTGGATTCAAAATGATTATCATGATCATACAAATGTATATATCTATGTACATATAGTTCGAACAGAAAGTAATGAACTCGAACTGCTATCTATGTACATATAGTTCGAACAGAAAGCAATGAACTCGAACTGCTGAAGCCGCTCTAAATCTACATCTATTGTAGAATTGTAGACATAACGATTAAAGCATCACACCTAAATGGTATGTCTAGCCATCACCAATGACTGAATCTGCTCCAATCATCTAGCAACTTAGTGTCCATTTCCATAAACCACTAGTTGTGAATCCAGCAATTTAGAAACATGACTTGTTGAAGAGACTCATCCACATGTTTCCTCTTCCCTGCTTCTTCACCTTGATTACTACTACTACTACTTCCAAATGGCAATCTTGCATTTTCTACCTCCCTACTATAAATAATGGAAGAATTTGCGTTTCGACAAAATGGTCGAATCCGAGATGTATACTTAGACGAATGATCAATTTTTCCCTCAATCATAGCTATACTAGCTGCCATACAAACTCGACTTAGATAACTCATACTGTTTGCTATTTTTCCCCCCTGACCAAGATTGAAATTATATTAATTGAGTAGATAAGATTTGTGCGCGGGTACTGCAGCTATATAGGAATTAATGGATCTGTATCAGTTGGCGTAGAGCAGCGGTTTTGGAGACAAAAGAAACTCATAAAGTAAGTGGTAACCATAGTTTCAAGAATTTCTAGTGGCTCATTTATGTAACGTTTTAGTCTGCACTTGTACTTGCTGCATGGATATTATCTTAGCCATTAAGCTGGGGGAATGTATCAGCAATTTTGTCTTCTACAGTACTCTAGAAAAACAAAAAACAAATATACGATGAAATTCATTTTATATATATGTAGTTAATATATAGTCTAGAGAGAGATTAGGATTAAGCCTAACCTATGTGTTCTACTAAGAAATCGATTCAATTCATTTTAATTATATAGTTAAATTAATAGGAAGATTATGAGCGGGAAGTACACAAATAGCCATTTTTAGAGCTGCTCTTTAGGGATTAATCAGTACTTATTTTGAACTGGAAAACTAAAATTCAAGACACACTGACTAATTCTAAATAGCAGTCCAATAGAATCGCTACCTGATGTCATTTCTACATATTATGATAGGGTTCAACAATAACATGAGATCCAAACACATAAATACTTCGGAATTGTGATTTCTTGATAAGTAAAATGTCTTTCGGAGGACATTTAAAATCTGATTAATAAGCCCTTCTTATTTCATATTTTTTCTCCAAGAGCAATTACCAATTGCACTTGTGGCAAGGATAGCTGTGTAATTTGATGAAAGACTTTACAGCAAGCTTGGCTTTAAAGGGGACAAGGTCCCCATTCGTCTTAAATTTGCCCACAGAATTTAGTAGCATCATAAATTTTGCTTGAGGCATGAGCTTAAATACACTGAATCAGCATAATTTAGCGCTTTCCCAATTTAATAATCTAGACCAGCCACTTACTTTTTTATTCGACATACACCAACCAATTTATTGTTTTGCGTTCTAAGACTCCGCGTCTGCTTATTTGTCCAAATTCTGGTAGGGGGGGGGGGGNGGGGGGGGGTGGAGATAGAGAATTTAGAGAGGCTTTTCTTTGTTTTGAAAGTGTTCTCTACAACTATCAAATTACTTGTTCTACCTATCTTATTCTTCATATTACTACTTTCACTTCTTTATATTATCAACGTACAGAAATTAAGCTCTTAAATTATATAAACTAAACACTGCAATGCAATTTAATCGATTATAACATGTTATCACCTATTTTCCAAATTATCATACTAGAAGTTATGGTGCATTATGTTATTGCAAGCCAACATGGCCTTAATGTTTTCTTTTTCCTAAATGTATTTCAAATGAAAACTTCCAAATCTTTGGTCGCCTCACTGATTCATTTTTCTCAAACATATCTTTAGTTTCTTCTCCTCGTTTCATGAGTGAGAATCATATGCCTTTTGTCATCTGAAAATTTACCAAGGTGATAAAAGAAAGGTGCATTAGCAGTATAATACGTTGTAATTGGATATGTTATTAGGAATATAACAAAACGAAAGACCAAGAAAAGAAAGGGTGGGGGCAACTCGAGGAAGACAGCACAGGGCAAAGGCCCAAAGCAAGGAACAAGACCGTATATCTAAAAAATGTGGGGATAATTTGGATAAATCAGAAAATCAAGGTCCATTGAACTGAAAAGTCCCCCCTTTCTTAAAGGAATCAAATATATATACAGTTTTGTTGCAATGCCAAGCCACTGTGAATGGACATTGAAATTCTCTCTTGCGAATGTTATACTAATTTAATTAGTATCAAACACCAATAATCTCTCTTATAACAACCAATTACACACAACAATAAGACTGGTACCTTTTCCAGCCAAAGCTACAGATCTCAAAACAACACCTGCAATTCATACAGAATCCACCCCTTCAACTTGCTGCCGAGCTAGGTATCTCTCTCTTCTTTCCTTCTACAAAGCACAAATAAGGAGGATAAAACAGGATTATGAAACAAGGAAGAGTGGGAAAAAGGAATTACTCCACAAGATTAGTTATGTAAGTTGAAATAGTAGCTAACCCATTCATCTATGACAAGCCCTTCACCGATAATCTTAGGACCTGTGTCTTCTGCAGGCTTCTTGCGAGCCTCAAGAGCAGCATCTGCTTCCGCCAACTGGCGCTTCAGTTTCTCGAAAGCCTTCACATGACAAAATGAACAAAGACTTAAAAGTGACCTTTCTCTACCTTATTTTCCACCCACAACCCCACAATAACGGATGCTTTTTTTTTTTTTAAATAGAAATGACAGCAATGATGTTGGCTACTTGGCTATAATCTAAACTTACCGGACTAGGACGTTCCACATCGAGAAAGATAACCCGCAGAATTTGCTCTACAGCTACTTGATCCTTTTGCTCATCAAACTAAAAAGAACATTGTGCGATGATTAGAGTAAATTTGAATAGGTCTCCCCTAGAAAACTATGCAGTTCACAACATAATTAAAAATGCATCTTTCATGGATGGAAACATCTTTGCTGAAGTGCCATGACAATGCAGTTTATCACACAGTTAAGTTTGGTGGTATAATTCACCACATTATCGTTGAAAAGAATACCTGGGGCAGAACCCAATTTTCTTTTAGATTAATCAGAAGTATGCCGTATCCATTAAAAATGATAATGAAACCCCCCCCCCCCCCCCAAAACCAAACCAACAGAAAAAAGCAACGTGAAAGGTCCAAATATACCCATGTACTATGAGAAAAGGTTGAAATATATACTTTGTTGAAACATACCCCTGTCGTTATACTATTGGTTCAAATATACCCTCTTCCGTTAAGTTTGTCCAAGGTGAACATCCAATCCTACGTGACACTGACATTTGATGAGGTAGATGCCGCGTGGCATGCCACCTCAGCTCCCCTAACCCATTTTACCCTTCCCTTCTATTTTTTTTCCACCACTAAAATTTCCTTCCCCTCCACCACCATTGCCATCATTACCGCCACCATGAACAATATTTTATATCAAAGTTTAGTCTTTTATTTATGTTTGTTTCTCCACTCATCGCTCGCATTGGATTCAATACAATCTGAAGCTTCTCGAATTTCAGGTGAAGTTCTCTTCCTCGAGAAACTAGATAATCTCTTTATGTACTACTAGTGTGCGTGATATTGGGGATGACGAATTAAAGTATATTTTTGCAAACCCAGGTGCTCAAAGCATTTACAGATGGGCAACATTTTGTCTCATACTGTTCAAATACGCCGATTTGGTCTAAGTTGACTAGCTGGAAATTCAATATTGTTCATGGTGGCAATGGTAGTGGAGGAAACAAAATTTTAGTGATGGAAAGACAAATAGAGGGGAGGGGTAAAATGGATTAGGAGTGCTGAGGTGGCATGATATGTGGCATCCACCTCATCAAATATCAGTGCCACATAGGATTGAATGTCCACCTTGGACAAACTTAACGGAGAGGGACATATTTGAACCAATAGCATTACGGCAAGGGTATATTTGGAGCCAAAGTATAACGAAGGGTATATTTAAAACTTTTCTCATAGTACCGGGGTATATTTGGACCTTTTCCGAAAAAACAATTGATTGGAGTATAGGACAAACTAGAAATTAGTCTCTTTTATCACAGAAACTAAAAGTGCTGACGCACATGCTAAAAAGGAGAGTTGCTAGCAGAGAAGTAATCTACTAACCAGCTCAGGTACATAGTCCATAGGTCCTTTCACCTTGAGGCTCATGATCTTGAACTTCACCTTGCTCTTCTGGTCCATTGGTTTTTCATTATTTTCCGGATGCTCTACAAACTTGAATACTACAATACTGACACAAAGTCAGAATGAAATACTTGCAAACATAATTATTTAATTGAAAAGCGACAATTATATCTTGCATACAAGGGCGTTCACGAGAAGAATGTGAAAGGACATAAACTAAGGATGACGAATATTACCAGTTGCAATGATGCTCTCACCAGGGGCGAGAATTGCTCCAGGAGGACGCATGAAACAGCTTTTTGGTGCAGTTGTTTGAAACTAGTGCACCGTAGGCAAACAGCACCAACCATGTAAACAGAACAGTGCATATAAAAAAATTTCAAGACATATTCTCAAAAAAAGTTTCAAACTGAAGTAAACAAAAGGATGGGGGCTAAGAGAGAGTGAGGTGCCCATGTATTGAAAAGATACAGGAAATCATGAGTACCTTGAAAGCTACGTGAGACTTGCTAGAGTTTTTTATCTTGATAGCACTTCGAACTTGTTTACCAGGTTCATCTGGCAAAACAAAAGAGGCATCACTTAAAATGAGAAATGCGTGCAAAAGGAACATAAGCAAGGGAAACTTTAACTGGACTATTCAGAGCTGAAGACTTCCAGGAGAAACATAAGTAATCTTTTCGGAGAAGTCAGAAATGCATATATATCTTCGACAGGCGACAACATGTGATATTCCAACATGATAGAAGTAGAGAATAAATGAAACACGGTAATGCTCAGATGCAGTCTCTAACAAAAGATCCAAATGCATAAAACAACTAAACTAGCCACCAACTTGCAAAGCCATGAAATCAGACACAAATGGTTTAAAGACCTCCAACCAGAACCCCGACAAACCTTAAAGATTACTCGAATAAATTATCGCATTCAACAAGTCATAAGCCTGAAACCAAGCTACATCAAGAGAAGAGATGCAGTAAATGAAAATAATATTCCGTAGTTAAAGATCACTTTTCTCAGTTACAACTATTTCCACACTGATCATTTGCATATCTCCCGATATGGACTTTTAATGCACCTGCTTTTCACTGACGATCTACTAGAGTTTGTTTGATCCAATTTACTCTACATCAAATTAACCCAGTCCCTTAATTAACTTGTAGAGGTAGCTTTTTCTTCTACTCCCTTACTGGCTTCACATTAGACATTAAATTGTGTGCGTGCAGCGGGGGAAATTTTTCATAAAAAATGAGTTTCTGGTGTTTGGTTACCTTGAAATGTGGAATGCTTTTCACAAGAAAACATTTTCCGCCAAAAGGGTAACTTATCGACGGAACTCAGTCTTTTACAAAATTCTAATTCTTACTCCATATTTTATCCAAACTTAGACCTTGTTTTCAAACTTCCACACACAAAATTATCATCAAAACAAAATTCTCATGCTGTATCTTACAACTGCATAATTACGACATGTCGCCAACTTTCAAAATCAAACCAAACACTAAAAAGTGATCCAGAAAATGATTTCTTAAGGTAAAATAATTTCCGTGAAGATATCCTCTGTGGAGAACGTTTTCTTCTATATCAAAAGAAACCCTAAGTCTCTCTGAGCATTTCCCGTGCAAAACATTTTCCTCCATACTAAGCGCACCAGGAATCATAAAACATTAGCATGTCCCGATACAGGCTTGAATCGATGGGTCAGCAAAGCACTGTTGTTTGTTCCAATAACAAAAGATGCTTGAAAAAAATTCTTTGTGAAAAATTTTTCTTCTCTACTGAAAGCAACTCTAACTTTCCGTGAAAGCATTTTCCATGGAATACATTTTTCTTCATACCAACACATGGGGGATAAAAGCTAGCATGTCTCAATCAACGATGTTGAATCCCCTTCGTTGAATTGTTACACTGTGCAAATAGGATAAAACTTAATTTTTTCGATTTATATGTAAACTTGGTCTATATATAAACTGTTGAATCTCCTTAACAAGGATTCATATCTTAAGTGTGACATTTTCGCGCTTAGGAATCCATTTAAAAAATAAAATTAAAAAAACAAAAAACACTAACTACTTAGGAACTTGACCAAAAATCTAAACAATTTATTGCAATGGTGAGACTACATGATCTATACTATCATAATCATATAACTGCATCACTAAGCCCCTACTCAAATATTTATGAAGCCAATCGATGATGAACGTCTTAGCTATAGCCGTTGGTTCTACCAAACAAAGCTAATTTTAACAAAGTGGATCCACAAACACTAATTTCAACCGTAGATCAAGCTATTTGAAATTACAGACAATTCAAGCGAAAAAAAAAAACGAAGGCGACGGAATAGAGACTTACAAGGAAAATAGAGCTTATTGGAAGGATCAAGTTTCAAACGACGTCGCGCAGGAAGCAGAGACCTCGCTACTGAAGAAACGGAGCTGGAACTGTTGGTACGAGGAATCGATCCATCATCCAGAGAATTGCTTCCGAGAGATTGATTCTGTTGAGTGCGGTAATGATGAGTAGTAGTATTATGCGAAGATGAACGCGAAGTGGTCGTCGTTGACGTTGACTGTGCGTTTCGAAAAGGGAGCTTGAACAGTCCCCAAACTTTACCGTCCTTCTCGTCGGCGATCGCCATCTAACGCCAGAAACTGAGCAACTTCGCCGGAAAATCTGAGGTTCAGTACGACGACGTCGTCGTGTTTCGCTCCTTTCTTGAGAGCGCGTTGAAATTACCTTTTCAGAAGACTAGGGAGTTGAAAATTCGGAAATGCAACGGGATAGTTGGAAATTTGGGGGCTTTTATATGTAGTTCTGTATTTATTAAGTGCTGGATTTTATTCTGTTATTTATGCACCACTTGAAACTGAATAGTATCCCTCTTCGTTTACTTTTGTTTCATTCCTATTTTTGTCGTTAGTAAATAATCTCAAATTTTTTTATTATTATTAATGGAGCTTCAAATTTAAATGGATGAATTTCATGTGTTCAAATTCTTTTATTAAAAATATTCAAATTTATTCTTTAACTTTTGATAATAATTTAAAATTACCCTAAGCTCTTTATTAGTCAATGACAAAAGTAAGACTTCTTTTTAACGATGAAAGTAACATCATAATAAAAGTTAAATGGAGGGCAAATTTGCTTATTAAAACAGTAAATTTAATTTGTTTACATTAGATTAATAGAGTTAAATTTGCACTTAAAATATTATTTTTTGAAAATATTTAGTCGAATATAAGTTAATTAAAGAAAAAAAGTTAAATGGAAGAAGTACCATATCGCAAGTATTATTGATCAAGTATTTATTTGAGGAGTTTCACTAAGGAAAGTGAATATACGAACTAATTAGGAAAAGAATGACATGCCATTGGGAATAAATGGACTAGTTAGAACTCTTCACTGTTGATTGCACATAAAATTACTAAAATAAAATAGTGGACGGTGGAAGTGGGTACAGGAAACGGTAACGGATGACAATCTTAATAGAGAAGAGTATATAACATGAATTTAAAAAAGATCTTTGGCAATAAAATGTGAAATGTCCAATTTATCATTTGTTAGAGATCAAACAAACTTTTAGTTTTTATTGCTTATACTCCAATTGAATTTCGACATATTTTCATAATCTGTATTCCTTTTCTTTTCCTCTTCTCTTTAAATAAATTTCCCTCTTATCTTCTAATTACGCTAATTTAAAATTTAAATCATGGGGTCTGTTGTTGAACCACCTTTTGTTCTTTAGGGCTTGATTGACGGGAGCAAAAAGATACGACGTCGTCCATTAGGGGTCTTTGCCACGTGAGACTGGCGAGCATATTAAAACAATTGCCTCTTTTAGTTTATACTAGTATCTATGAACGTGCGTTGCACGTTAATAATGGCACGTGATGATTTAAACATTTATTTATATGAAGGAACAACAAAATTTAATTACTGAGAAAATTTTTATAGATCACAATAGCAACAATCATCTAAATGCCGAAAAATATTATTACATAATTATCATAATACGTGAATTTAAAATAAAAGGACATTATCAAATCTTACACAAATGATAAATTTTATCCTGTTAGTTAGAAAAATTATATATTATAGTTTGAAAGTTATTAATGTGATGGTATCTTAACGAACACTTCTTTGTGGACAATATTTTTTTGTGTATGTTTTCTCCTAATGCGCTCGTTGCTCTGCCTTAACCAGAACTCTTGTTGTCGATCTTGATATCCCTCTTGAAAGTGCAGCATACAGTTGTTCGTGCAAGAAAATATATTATGGTAAATATAGTCCAATATTTAGGATGTTTGTCCTTGCGCTTTATTTATATATTTACAAAACATAAATATACTAAAAATTATTTTCACACAAATTTAAAAGGATATTCCTTAGTTTCGAAAGACGAAAGTTGAATTCAGGGATAAGAATATACTTAGAAACATATTAACCAATATCAAATTTTTTGCATGTATGACGTTATTGTCAAAACTTCTATATACCATCTGTGTACTATTACATAAGCTACTCGGCGTATCTAAGTTTTTCAGTAGCATAACAGACATATTTTTCTTCAAAATTAACATATATACAATGAAGATCAATTTTCACTTAGTCTATTATATATACGGTGACAGTAATATACGTAAGAAATAAGAAACTTGACAACAAACGTGTATGGTTGAAGGTCATTTGGTTTTAAAGTATTTAAGTATTCTTCTTGGTAGAAATTATTGGTATCATTTTCTACTGAATCAAAAACTGAAAAACATTTTGTTTTTACTATAAAATTTTACAATCAACATTTTATTTAGTTGATCAACATATTCATTTCTAGCTAAGATATCTTTTTAATTCAATTATGCATTTTGCACAAATTATATTTTAATCTAATGATAAAAATATTTCTCATATTAAATGCACTATTATTACCATTGGGATTGATAACCAAGTGTTTAAGAAGAACCAAATCATCTTTTATTGGATGCTCTTCTTCGTTTCCGACACGAAGCACGGAGACACTGAATATTGGATCTATTCTTACTTTATATTTCTTGTAAGTTGAATCTTTTTCGTTTGAGGCCAGAAGTATAACTTTGGCAATCTAGCTTTTACAGTCTCTGCTTTTGTCGATTTTGGAACTACTGGTAGTACCTGACAGAAATCGTCTCCCAAACAATTAATTTTTCAGCAAACGATTCATTCATATCCAACATATCTCTAGAACTCCGGTCAATGCCGTTTGACACTTAGCCATAAGTGTTTCATCCCATATTATCAATTTTGCTTTCCTTATAAATTTATCACCATTGCTCTGCTTTGGTCTATTTGTGATGGTTATATAAGTTGTTTGAAGAGGTATATCAAATCTAAAATAATTGGTCTCACAATAAAATCGTTGTGGGTACACCACTTGCTATTTTTGCTAATAGTGTCATGCCTGTTGATATGATATTTGCAAGTAATGCATGACATACAAATATTATTTCATTTCCGCCAGAGGCATCTACAAAGAATAATCGCGTTATACCAGAGTCGACTCTTTATAATATAGTCTTGAAAACGTATTCTTGTTTAAGATTTAGCTTTGATTGTGCTTCCTCATACACTTGCATATAGTATTTTGATTCTTAATGATATACTAACCTTTTTACTTTGTGTTTAACGCTCTTTTTTATGGAATAAAGTTATGTACCCTAAGATCTTTTTTAACTTGAATAAGAATTTTACTCATATGATGAATTTAAAAAAGTAATTGAATTGGATTCTCATGCTAAATAATTAATTAAAAGATTTAATTATTTGATTTTAACATAAAAATAATTTATTCTATGTTGATTCAGATCTTAATATTAGTTCATCTCTTGTTTTGATTATTTAATCTTAATTATAATTTTATCCACTATAAATTTTATTTTCAAAGAGTAAAAGATTGATATGACATTTCACTTTTAGATCTTTATGTTTGTAGAATCATTAGTTTTATTGACTCTCACCAACCAGTTTTTTTCTCTTTCTCACACATTTATATTCTTAAATATTTTCTTAGTTGTTGTTCAATAATTGAGTATTTTTCAATATTACATGAAAAATTAATTAAAAAATATTATTTGAGTAGGAAAATAGTTCAAATATAATATAAAAATATATTATCGTGGGGGTATTTTTTTTCTTCTCAATTTTAAATCTTTATGCATTCTATTTAATATTACTTTTATTTTTTCTTCGTATGGGATATTATGTAGTGGTAATGTATTACCAATTCGGAGGATTCCTATGAAATTAATTTTATTAAACTTTCCTACATATTTTTAATAAGAATTTAATAGACAAGATTTTATTAATTTTATATATTAAAAATTAACATAGAACATATTGTAGTTCAAAAAATAGGTTGTTGCAGTTATGTCCTTTCCCTATGAGTTCTTCCGGTTAACAAATATAGAATTATAAATAAGTTTGGACACAAAATTTGTTCCTCTATCATGTTGGAACCAAATTGTAAAAATTATCACGTGGATAAGTAAATGGATCAAATTCATTGTTAGATTTCACTCACGAAAATAACGATAAGTCCTTTTGCATTTAATTTGAAGCTAGCGTGAGTAGTAACCTAAAACTAATAGGATTATAAGGCTAATATCTAGAATTCCGGTTATGTCCTTTTATTATGAGTTATTATGCTTAATATTATAAGGTTATTTTTGTAAACCGACATTGTATTCATGCTTTTATAATAATATAGAATATAGATATTAGGTTAAATTTTTTATTTTGGTTTTGACGCATGGAAATTTTGACTTTGAAGGACGAGAACACTTTCTTTTGTTAAGTGGATGTCACTATTAGTGATAGGTCAAGGAAGTTTCCTTAATTATAACTTTATAAGTGGATTGATTAATTAAAGTTTATGCCCTATAAGAAACATGTTTAATAGCTTTAAACACAAGAAAAATTGTGTAAATTACCATTTATATTTACTTAAATATTTTATTTAGTTAATACTCCACTAATTAAAATAGTAATAGTAGATCTAAAAAGGTAAGTGGATTAAGTGATTCATCTTAGGCAGTGGATTAAGTAAGTGGATTGTCATTAGGCTTCCAACTTATTTATTTGTGTTGTTCTCTCCCAATATGTTTGACTTTTTCTCTGTCATATATTCAAATTAAGTTGGCTTATTACAATGTATACCTTTACCATATTGATATGGGAATAATGCCTCGTATAATTTTAAACATTTAAATTTGGCTTTGGCGAAAAAACATGTTGGTTTGAATTCTGTAAATTCCTTAAATTAATCATCAATAAACGAAAGCGGATAAATTAGAATGGGTGGGATTCTTCAGTCCAAGAAGAAAAGAATGTCACCTATTCAAAATTTAGCTGCCTAGACCTATACAAATGCCAGTTTGATCATTGGTTATGTATAGGCCAAAATTACCTAGTTATATTTGAGCCACGTCTACAGTAAGAGAGTCTTCGAAGGTTGCCACGTGTCATCAATATAATTTCGACAAAAGACGAATACAAGGTCGAAGTGACCTGACAAAGGACGAAGGCTAGGTCGAGAAGTCAACAGAGATCAAGGTCGAGGACGAGTACTTTCCTTAACGGAACAGTAACAACTAGTTTTGGGCCATTGAATGTTAATTATTGTTACGTATTCATTTCTATTTTTACGGACTTTGTGACATTCTGTCATGGCACTAATTAAATAATTTTTTTGGATATTAATATTGGCTAAGATTAACCTTTGCTTAAACCTAGATATAAATTTTGGGCCAAACAGGTTATACCTGTTTCTTCTTTCATATATATATTTTTAATGATCATTCCAAATGACTTGTTCAATGATTCCCAACAGTTGTGAGTGCATACAGACTTACGGTTATCTTTTGAATTTCAGGAGCTAAAGAGTTTCTCATGTCTATTTCTTGGGGAAGTCTTGTCAAATAACCTAGCTTTCTTTTCTTCTTTTCCTGGGGTGAAAATTGAGCTGCATATGTGGATGCTTCTTCTGATAATATTAGGCTACTGGTTGGTCCAGCGCACCATATAACACTAGGCCCAAATCTCATAAGTCTATTTCCTTTCAGTTCTGTCCTTTGAATCTGTTAGGTTTTACTTTTAATGATGAAAAATAATATATTTGCTTTTGGTGTAGGGACTCAAGATAATCAACCAAGATCGAAGTGCATAATGAAAAACAATCAAAGCTGAAGAGAGACATCAATCAAAGATTGATTGAAGCATTCAAAAGGAAAAGAAGCACTGAGAATCCGGCAAGAAAATCAATCAGAGATTGCTTGAAGAGTTAAAAAGGAAAAGAAGCATTGAAGATGGAAGGACCCAGATCTAAGGAGCAAATCCGGCGCTATCAAAACTTAAAGATGGAAAGCTGTCAAAGTCCACACATCAAGGGAGAGTAACGGGAATTAACCTTATTCTTGAAAAAAATTTAATTTCTTTCCAAGGATCAAATCTCTTGGGTTGGCAAATCTCCTCAGTAACGGTCTCCTACAAAGTATTTATACGCAACCTTAGGACTTAGAGATATATACTTTGATTAAACCAATTACCCTTTCTTTGTTCTACTGCAAATATGTATTGTAGCTCTACTAGATCTGTTGTGTAACAAGTTAGAGAAGAAAGAGAGAGAAATACTGGTGAAGCATAGTATCAAGAAATGACGAGTGACATAGAAACTAAGTCGTTGGTGTAAACTACACCATTCACTTTGTACTCAAGAAACCCAATCACTGAAAGAGAACTCCCTTGCAATCCAAAGAAGACTGGACTAGGATTCACATTGAATCAAAACCAGTATAAAAACTCCGGTGTCTTTAATTCCTGAACTTTACTTCTGCATTTTAATTCTGCACCTCTTAATATCTCGCTATTACAATTTACATTTACATCTAGTCGACTAATTGAAAAACTAGTCAACTTATAACAATTAATTTTAAAAAATAAGCACTTCATCCCCCCCTCCCTCTTGTACTTTCAATTAGTATCAGAGCGAGGCTCACACTTTTCTTTTGCTTAACAGCTTGTGAGAAAAGATCATGGCTAATCAAGTTATTGTCGAAACACTCTTCCAAGAAGGAACATCGCAAGTGAGGCCACCATATTTTAATGGACAATATTTCTCTCACTGGAAAGTGCGTATGGAAATATACGCAAAGTCTTATGATGTCAAAGTCTGGCGAGTTATCAAAAAGGGGAACGACCCTCCGCCGGCTGCTGCTTGTTGCTCCCAAACGCACATGCAAGTATACGTGGTCGACAAGTAATATAGGATTGTAAGTCCAGATATCGTACCTACAGGGACTTGTGATTAACTATCAACTAAATTAAACCAAACAATTAGTCTATTCAAGCGAATCCTAACGTATGAATATTTAACTAAAATTAATCTAGAGTAATAAATTAAGAGATTAAAGAAAACAACGGCAAGCTTAAAGACGAATTCAATGGGAGAGAATATTCTAGAGCTATGGGTTGGCTAACAATCCCGTTGAGTTTTTCACTTAAATCGTCTAATTAATTTATCTGGTTTATTGGTTGACATGGTTAATATTGCTCGTAGTCTTCTCCTGAAGTACAACTCGCCTATTCAAGCTAATCTAACGCCTATATTCCTATGGAATTAGAATTAACAAGAACACATTAATAATTTCTGTATAGTAACCAAGCAAGGCGATTAGGTATATTCCTATCCTAACCGCAAATCCCCCCCCCCCCCCCAGAGTTAAGATCTTGCTCTACTCAATCTTATATGCAATCTAGAATTCCCTCTCCCGAGTTCAATCCTAGATTTGTAGATAGTATTCAATTGGTGATCAAGCAATCAAATAATTAAGCGCAAGATTGAATAAATAAACCAATATGATAAAATAATAAGAACAATTCAAGCTTCAAACCACAACGTTCATGTAGTACCCAAAACTCTAGAACTAATAAACTATGAGATTAAAGAAATAGAAGAGAAGAAAAACTAGTTAGAAGTCTCCTCCAAGCATGTTGTGTGTTCCTCCACGTGAGTTCTCCTTCAAAGAATGTTAGATTCCCTCCAAATTAGGTTTAGGACTCCCTATACACGAGTTGGAGGCCGAAATAACCTTGTCCCGGGCGAAATTGAACAAAAATCACGTCACCAGCACCAAGCGCTGTCCCTGGCGCTGTTAATTGAAGCATACTGTTTCTGGCGCCACAGGTAGCGCTAGGCGCTGGCTGTGGCGCTGGAAATTTCCTTTTTTTGTTTTTTCGTCTGTTTTGTCTCTAATCTCGCACCTTTCGCCCCCAATTGCTCCCGGAAACACCTCAAATTAATATAAATCAACATTTTACATCCTAAATCCACGAAAAAAAAGTAAAACATGAGGCGATATACATATAAATATGTATACTTTAAGCTAAACATCAACACCCCACACTTAGACTCTTGCTCGTCCTCGAGCAACGGGACTATCAACTACAATTTAACTTTTTCCACCATACACTCTACCAATGACAATGGTCGATAGCAACAATTAAACTGTAGTATATGCAGTCACTTGCGCTTCCCTTTACTTATGCCATTCTTCACATATTCACAACAAAGACAACATGCTCATAACAACTCTAGCCTTAAAAGCCGACTCAATATATATCACAATGCACCCATGACTTGAACACCCAACATCACGGAGAAATCTAATAATGTTACCTATCCCTTGTGAACCATGTGCCATCACAAGTCACAACAAGAACAAGAGAGTAAGTTGAATCCACACATTTGAATCTCATGATCAAATATAGTTCAAGGACTCACATATATCAAAGAAAATCTCTCACTCTCACAAAGAGTCACATGCATGCAAAAAGTACCATATGCTTGCCCATAATGTAAATCTCCACTAATGTAGGCTCACTCGATTTAAAACTAATTAGGACCTGTATGATATATTTAGGATTAGTGGTTCACCCTCCTAAGCACTTTAACACATCACATAATAAAATTTAAGTGCAAATTCTTCAATTTCAATTTCACAAACACGATCACTCCCCAAAATTATTCCCTCTTTCTTTAAGCACTACTTTAATTTATACCCCACTAGCAAGAACATGACAACAATTTATTCCTTTCAATTTTTCCTTCTCTTTTTTTTCGAATTTTTCTTTCTTTTTCTTCCTTTTTTTTTTCTTTCAACTAGTCTTTTTCCTTTTTCAATTTCCGCTAGTGGTGTATTCTTTTACAAAATAAGTGCACCTTTCTTCTTCCATTGGTTCCCTTCTAATGCCATCCCACACTTATTCCTTACTTCTTCTAGCGCTCATTTTACAATTAAAGTGCCATAAGAGGTAATAGGATCAAAATAATGTCAAATTAAGAACAAAAGGGTATAGGCTCGTAATGGGGGTGCCAATTGAAATTCTATAGGCTCAAAAGGGTTCACTAGGGATTGTTTTTATTTTGTGATAAGCATTAAGCTCAAAAAGATCAAAGAAAGCCTAAAATTATTTTTCAAACCGAGCATCACCTAAAATTTCGCTTCAACTCACATACCGGGCAAGTTCTAGACTCAATCACAATAACATGGACTACACAAACCTCACTTCACACATGGAACATGACTCACTAAGGACAGTCTCATCCCGACTCTCAAACAATGCAAGTATTCACGGAGCCACAAGATGTTAAGCATCAAGCACAAAGTGAATATAAGTCAAGCAAAAGAGACATAGGTGTCACAAGACATGCTATCCAATTTCATCAGGGCATCATGAACAATTTCAAAACATTGGGAAGATACTCCACATGCCAAAGCTTAAATATGCTACTATCAAACAAGTCAAAGGAGCCTAAGTGTATCAATCTTCCTCCTTTTATTTTTCAAAGTCCTAATCTACTCTAAAAAATAAAAAATGATTACCCGGTTCAAACTACATCCCATGGAAAAGAACCGATGCACAAAGAAAAATCACGGGGGATTATTGCTACCTAAAAAAATAAAAGGCATATTTTTGGATTTTTTCTATTTTTTTAACCCTTTTTTCATTATTTTTTTATTGGACCTTAATCCCTCAAGAAAGCTATCCACAAAATCCATCGTCGGGAAAAGTCCAAATTTTCAGATTTTTTTTTACACAAATCACTCTAAGAAAAAGTACTATAACAAATCTAGGATAGCATAAAAAAAATCACTCAAACAATCTCCTCACCCTACTCTTAAAATTGTGCAATGTCCTCAATGCACACTGTAAATAACAAGAGGGTAAAAGAGACTCCCTGATATACCAAAGGCCGAATTAGCAACTCACGGGATACTCATACTTCTCCCAGGTATGATCCCTTGTGCGGGTACCTCACACTTAGTTTCAACCACATACTCGCTTTTGCACATGCCTATTGGCTTTGACTCCATGCTTGTACTCCTACAAAACACAAAAACAACACTACAAAATTATAACACAATAAAAAAATAAGCAAAAGTAAAAAAGAAAAATAAAATTGGGTTGCCTCCCAACAAGCGCTTGATTTAACGTCGCGGCACGACGCCATCACTTTCACCACTTTTCCTTCCACTTTGAAGATATGAATTGCGCCCCCAATTTTGCCTCAACTTTTGTATCACGTTCCTGGGGCGGTGTGTAAAAATAAAGGAACCAAGCATAGGTATCGCATCTTGCACTTCTTGGCCTTTAAGTGAGGGATGTCGTTTTGTCTCCTTGGTGTGGCAAATTTCTGAATATAAACACTTTGTTCCTCATCCATTGACTCCTCCACATGCTCGACTGGATCAATTCTCATGTCACCAACCAAATACAATGTTGAAAAGTGTTTAGAATGAGGTCCAATACGCTCCAACTCCAAAATTGCATTATTTTTGACATCCTCAATTTTGCACTCTTCGTCAACATTGGAATCATTAATAGTATTTTGGTCGACGAGTAGGAATTCCTCTTTCCGCTCCACAAGCTGGACAGTATCCACAAAAATTGGTTGTAGGGCATCAAATGCCTCAACTTTTTATTCAATTGAGCCTGCATGTCATGGATATCTGAGACAAATTGGTCTATATCTTGCTTGAGCTCAGTTCTTCCTTCTATCAGTTGTTCTGTCATATTTGAAATACCATCATAGAGAAACTCATGAGATTTTATCAGTTGAGCTTGTTCCTCTAGCCAAGATTGGCTCACTACACTGCTTCTTCAAAATAATCTTCTTGTGGGAACTCGCTCTCTTCAACGAGTTGCGGTTCTTCTTGAAAATTGACCATTAATTCGTCCATTCTAGCCTAGAGTCTTTTGATCGCTAAGGCGTCAAGAACTTGTTGCTCGACTATTTGCCTTATCATCATGTTCTATTGCTCGGCTGCTTGCCTCATCATGTCCATAATACGGGCCACGCATTCCATATCCCGCACTTCCTTGCTCCTATCAAACTCATAAACATTATTAGAAACATTATAATAAGAGCTCTGAGAAGAATAATAAGAATTAGGATAGTCATCCCAATGGCCACCTTGACAACCACACACATTACAAAGATTCCACTCATAAGATTGAGATGCACTATTTTGCCCTAAGTGTGGTCCTCCACAATATGGACAAGGATCACCATAATAAGAATAACCAATATTCGACCAATTATCATTCCAAGATTCCATACCAACAAAGATAGTAAAATATTAAACTAAGATAAAAAAAACTTGAATAGACAAAAAGTAAAAATCTAATCTAGTAAACTAGTTAATTTCTAAGTCCCCGGCAACGGCGCCAAAAACATGTTGCTTCCAAACGCACACGCAAGTATACGTGGTCGACAAGTAATATAGGATTGTAAGTCCAGATATCGTACCCACAGGGACTTGTGATATACTATCAACTAAATTAAACCAAATAATTAATCTATTCAAGCGAACCCTAACGTAATTAGACGAGTCTCGGCACCGAGGCTGGATGGGCTGATTTGTCCGAATAAGGACTTCGGACCTGATCCTCGCTGAAGACATGCCGTTCCCTGAGAAGTGGAACATGAAACGTAGGTACACTTCACCTTGGATGTTTAATTTGCTATTTTACTTTCTATCTTCTTTGCTCATCTATGTTTTGGTATTGCAGCTGTGGCCCAGATGCCGGAACCAATTTTGGAACTCAAGCAATGGGTCGAAGGCCTAGTGTCACAGAGATTCTATTCCGAACATTCCTGGAAGGAGTTGTCGAAGGGCCGATGAGAGGCCCGTAATCATGGTAAGTTTCTTCCCAGGAATGGCATCGATGATTGCTATTTGGCTTCCTGTTTCGCTTTCGAACTAGAGTCCTTTGTCGAGTGTTGATATTGGAATAACTTTATCGACGACGAACATCTCCTATGTGGCGGGTTGTTCCCCGTAAACCGTCTTTGTCCCCTCTGGTGTCGGAAACTTTAATACCTGGTGAAGGGTCGAGGGCACTGCCCTCATGTTGTGGATCCATGGTCTCCCGATCAGGGCGTTATACCTTATGTCACCCTCGATCACATAGAACTTCGTCTCCTAAATGGTTTCAGTCACGTTCACCGGCAACGTTATTTCTCCTTTAGTATTTTGGCAAGCCATGTTGAATCCATTTAACACTCGAGCCGCAGGTACAATCTGGTCCTGTAGGCCGAGTTGTTCTACGACCCTCGATCGAATGATATTGGCCAAGCTACCTGGATCAATTAACACACGTTTAACTCGAGTTTTATTCATGAGTACAGATTTTACCAGTGCATCATTACGGGGCTATGCAATTCCGTCCGCATCCTCGTCATTTAAAAATAAGGTCCCTTCTGGTACGTAATCTCGAGTTCGTTTTTCTCTCGTGATTGATACTTTGGTGCGCTTAAACATTGGGCCTTGGGGAACATCGACTCCTCCGATGATCATATGTATGACTTGCTGGGGTTCGTCTTGTCCATTTTATTTGTTGGAGTCCTTGTTTCTGAAGTGATTCTTAGCTCGATCGCTTAGAAATTCCCGAAGATGCCCGTTGTTGAATAACCGGGCCACTTCTTCTCTTAGTTGCCGACAATCTTCCGTTCTGTGGCCATGGGTGCCATGATATTCGCACCTTTGGTTGGGATCCCTTTGAGCTGGATCGATTTGTATAGGTCGAGGCCATCTGGTATCCTTGATGCGTCCGATAGCCAATACGATGGCGGTCGCATCGACATTAAAGTTGTATTTCGATAACCGGGGTGCTTCATTGGATCTGATAGGTTTGTCGAAGCCGTTCTTGCTCATTAGCCCTCGAGAGCTCTGACCTCGATCACTTCTCCTTTCATTCCGTACAGGATTCTGCCCAGGTCTGTTGTTCATGCGATCTCCACTATATGGCTGGTATCGATCTCTGTTCGACCTTGGTTCTCGATCAATATCCCTCTTAACTCTGTCGACGGGTCTGATAGGATAAACGGACCCGGAAGGAGCCCCAAGTTGATCGTCCTCGACCCTGATCTTCGACTGATACCGATTGTGCATATCGGCCCAAGTGACAGCTGGGTATTCTATCAAATTTTGCTTCAACTGATGTGAAGCCATTGAACTTCAAATGTTGAGACCTTGAGCGAAAGCTTGAACAGCCCAATCGTCGGCAACCGATGGCAAGTCCATCCGTTCCATTTGGAATCGAGACGAATTCTCTGAGCATCTCATTGTCCTTTTGCCTTACCTTGAAAAGGTCCGACTTTCTGGTTTCGACCTTGATGGCCCCGGCGTGTGCCTTTACAAAAGAATCTGCAAGCATAGCAAAAGAGTCAATAAAATTAGGCGGTTAATTATGATACCATATCATATCACCCTTCGACAGGGTCTTTCCGAATTTCTTCAGCAGGACAGATTCGATTTCGTCATCCTCTAAGTCATTCCCTTTGATAGTGCATGTGTAAGAGGTGACGTGCTTGTTTGGATCAGTCGTTCCATTATATTTAGGAATCTTAGGCATGCGGAACTTATTGGGGATTGGCTTCGGAGCCGCACTTGGTGGGAAGGGTTTTTGTATGAATTTTTCGGAATCCAGTCCCTTCAATATCGGTGGTGCTCCCAGGATTTGATCAACCCTGGAGTTATAAGTTTCTACCTTCTTGTCATTTTCCTTGATCTTCTTTTCCCCTGATTCGATTCTCTTTGTCAGTTCTTCGAGCATCTTCATGATAGCAGGATTGGTCTCCGATTCTTTGTCGCTCGATTTCCTTGAAACTGATTCGACCCCGTGTACAATTTCCTGGGACGGCTCGAGCTCGACCCTGCTCGGTTTGTGATTCTGATTTTGAAGCTAGGCTATCGCTGCCTGTTGGGCTTGCAACATTTCAAAGATCACTTGCAGGTTGACCCCGCCGTCCTCGCCGCCGTGTGCACTTTGAGCGGCTGGTCGGTTGTCCCCTCGGATGCTACCCTCGGGGTCGACTGCCAAATTAGCGTTGAGGGCTATATGTGAGTTGATGTCGATTGGATCTACAGCCGGGACTCCATCGGGGCCAACCGGGGGTACGTCGTTTCCTGGTGCTATGTTGTCATTCTTGCTGTGGTGGCCAGAACCATTGCCGACGTTAAGGGGTGCTGACTGAGAGTTCGACATTCTGATACTGGAATCAAAGATACTTCAAAGAACAAGTGAAAAAGAGTGTGTGTTATGAAGGTTTGCACCGAGTAACCACTATTATCCTTAGCCCCACGGTAGGCGCCAAACTGTTTACCCTAAAATCGGATAACAATTGAATTTATATGTGGTTTTAAGGATACATGATATAACTTGGCACAAATTAAGAAGATAAATATTAATATCGAAATTGACTGTAAAAGAAATAAATGCAAACCAAACGAATCGAATAGCCTTGGCCCTCGAGTTCGATCACCCTTGAACCAAGTGAAGTTTTGGTTGATATAAGAACAGAATAACAAGATAATGAAAACTAGAGAAAGGCAGTATTGCATGAATATGATGTGTCTTACAAATGATCAGATCCCCTTTATATAGTAGGGGAGTCCTACTCTTGATACAATTCTAAATACAGTAATAAATCCCATGAATAGCTAATTAATCGGCCTCTTCTTGATACGTGCCGAGATTTTCGCCATGATCCTCGCCCAATTGCGGATATTTTGGCTTTCCGTTATTTGGCTCGGTAAGCTTCCCCCGATCTTGCTCGATCTCTATCCTGCTCGATCTCGATTTTGGCTGATCTCGATCTCGATTAGTCTCTGGGTCACGAGCTCGGCAATCTAACTTCGCATCATGGTCCGATATAACATGAGGCCGAACCTTGGCCTGCCACGTTCCAGTCTCGATTAGTCATACAAAAAGGGCAAGCCCGATTTTGACCGTATACAGGGGTGAGGGGCGCTGGAGAGTGGTCTTGATCGTAAAACCTTAGCCCAAATAGTGTTACTGATCCAACTGGTGAACGTATTCAAAAACAATTGCTGACTAGTAAATCGTGAAAGCGACTGTTTATAACGCATTTCTGAATGCGATTTATAAGTCTATAAGTCGAATGTCGGTTATGCGATTTATAAGTCGCATCCAGTTTCTCTACGTTTTTTCTTGTACAGATATAATTAATGAGTTCGTAAGATTTCACTCTTTATGTCTCAACCCAAGAAGCTATGTTTTTCCCTCACTACAACAACACCATCTCTTCGCTCTTCAATGAAGAAGCCCAAGTCTCAGGCTGCAGCTACTTGCTCTATTAATAACAGCAAGAAGAATGGGCACCAACACGTTCACTTCGAATCCCTGGACGACCCTTGTGTGACCACCAATACGTCAATTGATCATTAGATGTAAATATGTGTCTCAAAGTATAATTTGTCGACTAGTTAAATATTTGATGGACCAAAAGATAATATACTTTCTTCTCTATGTCATTATCTCATCAATGAGCGTAAAGCCGTTTTTCCCATTAGACGGTCATTTTATACAATTTAACTATGCGGAGGTTAGGCACCATTGGCAAGTAATATCCGGTCCTTTTGACTAAATTATACTCTCTTTACTTCAATTTTATAACACAAGTGTCTTATTACCCGATCACAAAAAAATGACATATCTTTATATTTAGAAATAATTTAACTTTAAATATTTATTTTGCTCGAGAAACTTTGTCTACACAAATATTATAACCTTACCATTTAAATTTTTAATATTTAAAACCTTTTAAACTTCATCTCAATTCAAATAATATCACATAAATTACCAAAAATTTCAACAGAGAGTAGTTTAATTTCGTTACAAATCTTTTACCATGTATGTGTATACGGTCAAAATCAGGGAAGACCGATTTTAAGGCTTCGATGGCGTCTCAGACCCGGCCTCGATGGGCTCGAAGCACAGCCTAAGGCTCGTCCCCGAAGCACTCGCCTCGAGAAAGTATATCGACGACTCATCACAGCGTACCTCGAGGCAGCATGAAAATCGACGACCGTCATGGAAAGGCGGGAAATTCCCGCAGGCACGTGATTAGAACTGACAGAGTCTGCGAAAAATAGTGCAAATCCGTACCAGGCCATTATACAGCTGTACCAATAGCATTTCATCGTCATTATTAGACATGTACTATGTTGGGATTCCCCCTTCCTATATAAAGGGGACCCTTGTCATTTTGTAACATATGAATATTCAATACAATAGAACATTCTCTGCTTTTCTTGCCTAAACGTGCTCTACAATTACTCTACAGATTTATTGCTTGTTCATTTATTGTTCATTTATACTTCTTCATTTATTTCCCATTATTAACCGCAAAAGGCTATCTTTGAGGCCTTCGATATCACTGTTTCTTCATCAATTGTTCATTGCTAACTGCCCTAGCTAGACCTTGAGGCCCCCTGTTCCAGCCAGCTCGAGGCCCAGTCTTGCGACAACATTGGTTTGCATATCTTATTCTCTTTACTTATACTTAGTATCTATTGCTAAACAACTAGTATTGAAATAAATCACATATTTTTAGAACCACAAAAATTAAATATAATTGTTAATACCATTTTCAAGGCAAATAGTTTGGCGCCCACCGTGGGGCTAAAAATAATAGTGATTGTTTTGGTGCTAGTTTTCTGAAAACACAAGTTATTCTTCACACTTTTTCTTGTCTAAGAATCTTTGATTTCAGGTCAAAAAATGTCTAACTCAGCAAATGCACATGCAAACAATGGTATTGGGCTTCATAGAGAGAACGGTGCAGATGCCGTTGTACCACCGCAAAACCCAGGGGTGGCACTAGCACAAATCCCCATCGACGTGGGCTCACGCAATGCTGTGCATGTCGATGTAAGCTCTCATACCGAAGGAAGTGTGCGCGGGGAAAACCAACATGAAGCACAGGGGACTCCAGCTAGGGAGGAAAGAGAAGTTAGCCTTCAAGTCATTTTTGAGATGTTGCAAGCACAACAAGTGGCTATTGCTCCGCTACAAAGTCAACAAAAAACTCCAAGCACAGCAGCACCGGAAACGGCTCCTCGAGTCGAGCAGGCACCAGAGAGATCGAGTAACAACGGGTCAGCAGCAGACCCCGCTAATATGAAGATGCACGAGGAGCTCACCAAAAGGATTGAATCGGGAGAAAAGAAGATAGAGGCTAACGATAAAAAGGTGGAGACTTATAACTCGAGAGTCGATCAGATCCCGGGCGCACACCCGATTCTGAAGGGCGTAGATTCAAAGAAGATCGTACAGAAACCATTCCCATCAAGTGCGGCTCCGAATCCCATCCCTAAGAAATTCAGAATACCAAATGTCCCGAAGTATAACGGGACCACGGACCCCAATGAGCACATTACCGCCTATACTTGTGCTGTAAAAGGGAATGACTTAAAGGATGACAAAATTGAGTCCGTCTTGTTGAAGAAATTTGGAGAAACACTGTCAAAGGGGCTATGATGTGGTATCATAACCCACCCCCGAATTCAATAGATTCATTTGCCATGTTGGCAGACTCTTTTGTGAGAGCACACGCTGGTGCTATCGAGGTCGCCACCAGGAAGTCTGACGTCTTCAAGATCAAACAAAGAGAAAATGAGATGCTAAGGGAATTTGTATCTCGCTTTAAAATGGAGCGAATGGAATTACCACCAGTCTCCGATGACTGGACAGTACAGGCCTTCACTCAGGGCTTGAACGAACGAAGCTCTGTAGCTTCGAAGTAGCTAAAACAAAATTTGATCGAATATCCCGCCGTGACCTGGGCAGATGTGCACAATAGGTATCAATCGAAGATCAGGGTCGAAGACGACAAATTAGGAGCCCCCTCTGGCTCAGTATATCCAAGCAGGCTCCTAGCAAAGGAACCAAAGTCTACAGAAAGGGAGTCGAGATCAGGCAAATAAAGGTATCAGCAATACTTCAAAGATCGAAGAGACACTTCGAGGCGGAATATACCTTGAAATGATCGAGGCTAAAATTTTCGGGGACTTATGAGCAAGACCGGGTTTGACAGGCATTCGAGGCCAATGGAGGCACCTCGATTGTCGGAATACAACTTCAACATCGAATTCTCGGACATCGTATCAGCCATGGGTAGAATCAGGGATACCAGATGGCCAAATCTCGCACAGTCAGATCCTTCCCGAAGGAACCCCAACTTGATATGCGAATACCATGGCATTCACGATCATAGGACCGAGGATTGTAGGCACCTCCGAGTGGCCTGGCTGATCAACGAAGGGCACCTTCGAGAATTCCTCACCAATCGGCCAAGAACCACTTTCGAGAAAGAGAGGCGAACGGAAAGAAGAATGGACCAGAAGAACCTCAACACATCATTCACATGATCGTTGGAGGAACCGACGTCCCACAGGGACCCTTGTTCAAATGGGCCAAAGTGTCCGTCGCAACGGAAAGGCAAACTCGGAGCTATATACCCGAGGACGCCCTTACATTTAGAGAAGAAGACATCGAGGCCTTGTCCCAACCACATAATGATGCACTGGTAATTTCTTTTCTTTTGAATAACGTTCAAATTAAATGTGTGCTCGTGGATCCAAGTAGCTCGGCCAACATAATCAGGTCGAAGGTGGTAGAGCAGCTCGGACTGCTCGATCAGATCATACCCACCTCTCGAGTCCTCAATGGATTCAACATGGAAAGGGAGACAACAAAGGGAGAAATCATCCTCCAAGTCAACGTGTCCGCTACAGACCAAGACACCAAGTTTCATGTCATCGAAGGTGACATGAGGTACAATGCCTTACTTGGAAGACCGTGGATACACAACATGAGGGCGGTACCATCAACTCTTCATCAGATGATGAAGTTCCCAACAAAAGATGGTATAAAAATGGTGTATGGAGAACATTATGCAGCAAAGGAGATATTCGCGGTAAACGACATGGCACCAACATTGACTCTCCCCGTCCAGGATGAGCCAGGAAACAGACTGACCCCCGAGTAATAGGTGGTATGTGAGCATTCGAACGAAGATGACGAAGAAGACTTCCTCACTCCTCGGACCTTCCTTGCCCCCGAGGAGTCGGATGCAACAAAAATCAACGGTCGAAGAACTTGAACAAGCCATCTTGATCGAGCATCTTCCAGATCGAAAGGTATACCTGGGAACAGGATTAACCCCCGAACTCAGGAAAAAAATCATGCAATTTCTCATTAACAACATTGATTGCTTTGCTTGGTCCCATTTAGACATGACAGGGATCCCACCGGAAATAACCACCCATTGACTAAGTGTCGATCCCAGGTTTAAACCAGTGAAGCAAAAAAGGAGGCCTCAATCTGAGGTAACACATGCGTTCATCAAAGACGAGGTAACAAAAATCCTCAAAATAGGATCAATTAGGGAGGTAAAATACCCCGAATGGTTGGCTAATGTGGTAGCGGTTCCCAAAAAACGAAATAAATTAAGAATGTGCGTAGATTATAAAGACTTGAATAAAGCATGCCCCAAAGACTCATTCCCCTTGCCCAACATCGATAGCTTGATCGATGCCACGGCCGGCCACGAGATACTCACTTTTCTCGATGCCTACTTCGGGTATAATCATATTCAGATGAAGCTAGAGGACAGGGAAAACACTTCATTCATCACGAAGTATGGTACATAGTGTTATAATGTCATGCCCTTCGGGCTAAAAAACGCAGGAGCTACGTACCAACGCCTAGTTAATAAGATGTTCGAACATCAAATAGGCTAATATATGCAAGTTTACATTGATGACATGCTAGTTAAGTCCCTGCGCGCAGAGGACCATTTGACTCATTTGCAGGAAACATTCGATATCCTTAGAAGCTACAATATGAAGCTCAACCCCGAGAAATGTGCCTTTGGAGTAGGATTGGGCAAATTTTTAGGCTTCATGGTGTCGAATAGGGGGATCCAGATCAACCCCGGCAAAATTAAGGCCATTTAAGAAATCACAATGGTGAACAATGTGAAGGCCGTACAACGGCTGACCGGGCGGATAGTGGCCTTAGGCCGATTCATCTCGAGATTGTCAGATCGGAGTCATCATTTCTTCTTCTTGCTCAAGAAGAAAAACAGCTTTGAGTGGAATCCGGAATGCCAACATGCTTTAGAGGAATTAAAGCTGTATCTATCGATCCCGCCTTTGCTCCACACCCCGAAGGAAGATGAGATGTTGTACTTGTATCTGGCCATATCCGAAGTAGCGGTAAGTGGTGTGTTGGTTCGGGAAGAACAAGGTGCGCAATTCCCTATTTATTACGTAAGTCAGACTCTAGGAGATGCTGAAACCATGTATCCCTACTTAGAAAATTTAGCTCTTGCACTAATAAGTGCATATCGGAAATTAAAACCTTATTTTCAATGACATCGTATATGTGCTTTAACAACATACCCTCTTCGAAACATCTTGCACAAACCTGAATTATCGGGCAGATTGGCCAAATGGGCCATCGAGCTCGGAGGGTACGATATCGAGTACAACCCCGGATGGCTATCAAGTCCCAAATTTTGGCGGATTTCATGGTCGACTTTACGCCTGCACTCGTGCCCGAGGTAGAGAAAGAACTCTTGCTAGAAACGGGCATATCATCGGGGGTATGGACCCTATCACCGATGATGCCTCGAACGTAAAAGGGTCCGAGATCGGCATCGTTCTGAAACCACCTACGGGCGGCATGATTAGGCAATCTATAAAAACTTCGAAATTTACTAACAACGAGGCCGAGTATGAGGCTATGATTGCAGGTCTTGAGCTGGCCAAAAGCCTAGGATCAGAAGTCATCTAAGCGAAATGCGACTCCCTTCTGGTAGTCAACCAAGTAAATGGGAGCTTCGAGGTTCGAGAAGACATGATGCAAAGATACTTAGACAAACTTCAGGGCATATTGCATCGTTTCAAAGAATGGATGCTGGTCCACATTCCTCGAGATTAGAACAGTGAGGCCGATGCACTCGCGAACCTGGGCTCATCCGTCGAAGAAGATGACATACTCCCAGGGGCTGTTATACAGTTATCCAAGTCGGTGAATGAAGAAGGCCACGCCGAGATCAACTCAACAAGTCTAACATGGGATTGGAGGAATAAATACATCGACTATTTGAGAAACAGGAAGCTGCCCACAGACCCAAAAGAGTCGAGGGCCCTTCGAGCCAAAGTAGCTCGATATTTTCTCAACGAGAATGGAACACTATATAGAAGGACCTTCGACGGACCTCTAGAAAAATGCTTGGGACCGGGGGACACCGATTATGTACTTCGAGAAATCCATGAGGGCACTTGTGGAAATCATTCGGGCGCCGATTATTTGGTTCGAAAGGTGATCAGAGCAGGCTACTATTGGGACAGCATGGAGAAGGACACCAAGGAATTCGTTCGAAGGTGTGACAAATGCCAAAGGTTTGTGCCAATGATTCACCAACCTGGTGAATAGCTACATTCAGTCTTATCACCATGGCCTTTCATGAAATGGGGGATGCACATCGTTGGCCCCCTACCAACAGCGCTAGGTAAAGCTAGATTTATTCTGTTTATGATTGACTATTTCTCGAAATGGGTGGAAGCACAGGCCTTCGAGAAGATAAGAGAAAAAGAAGTCATTGACTTCATCTGGGACCAATCATATGCCGATTCGGGATCCCCTCCGAGATTAAATGTGATAATGGGAAGCAATTCATAGGCAGCAAGGTGACGAAATTCCTCGAAGATCATAAAATCAAGAGGATCCTATCAACGCCCTATCACCCATGTGCAAATGGACAGGCCGAGTCCACGAACAAGACCATCATCTAAAACTTGAAAAAGAGGTTAGAAAATGCGAAGGGAAAATGGAGAGAGGTATTGCCCGAAGTACTATGGGCATACCGAACAACTTCGAAGTCAAGCACAGGAGAGACACCGTTCTCTTTGGTATACGGGTACGAGGCTTTGAACCGGTCGAGGTCGAAGAGCCAAGCGCCAGATTTCGACATGCCATTTGGACTCGAACAGCAAGGCCATGACTACAGCCCTCGAGCTACTAGATGAAAAGCGAGAGGCTGCACTAGTCCGAATGGCTGCCCAAAAACAGAGGATCGAGAGATATTATAACAGGAGAACAAACATCCGATACTTCGGATTCGGGGACTTAGTCCTAAGGAAAGTTACCCTCAACACTCTAAATCCAAATGAAGGGAAGCTAGGCCCGAGCTGGGAAGGACCGTACTGCATCCTTGGAGTAGTAGGCAAAGGGTCCTACAAACTTGGCACCATCGAAGGCGAGCAACTTCCAAGCAATTGGAACATATCGATGCTCAAACACAATTATTTCTAAGGTATAACCTTCTCCCCTTTAGCTTTATGTCTCATACTAATTCCTTACAGGTGTTCGATCGGAAACGCCAAAGCACCCTTCGACTCGAAGACCTTGGGTTTTAAAGCATGCGTTGCACTCTTTTTCCCTTCGATCGGATTTTATCCCAAATGGGTTTTACCGGCGAGGTTTTTAACGAGGCAACATCTATATGCTACCTAAGGAGAACTCAACAAGTATTCAAGGCTTCTTCTCAATCAGCCTCGAATACTGGGGGGCATCCCCCTCGGAGGTTATCTTTTCGAAAAAATTGAGTTATGCCTAAGGGGACCTCGATAGGAAAATATTGTATTGGGCCAAACGGTCGAATGAACCGTGTCCATGTAGAACAATCGAGCCTCCGAAGGCAAGAACATGTACACATATATCAAATAATCAAAGAAGCCTCTCTGCTTGTCAAAACGTTGTGTGCCTCAAAGAAGTTTACTACTGTCACGCAAAACGGCTCAAGGGCTAAAAATCCTCGAACACTCGGGGAATTTCATTGACAGTCAGCTCATCGAAGTCATCAAAAACTCGAGCTCGTAAGACCTTAGTAAGGCAGCATCGAATCTGTAAGACCTCAACAAGGCATGCCCAAACTTATAAGACCTCAAAGAGGCAATACCGAGCTTATAAGGCCTCAACGAGGCGTACTCAAATTTATAAGACCATAAAAAGGCATAACCTCGATATTAAGGCCAAGGGTATATATTCGAACTTGTAAGACCCCTAAAAGACATACCCTCAATATAGATGCCAAGGTCACGCACCCGGGACTAAAGGCTACGGCCAAACATAAAGACTACGGTCGAACTAAAAGGCTACGGCCGAATTAATGCGGCTCGGAGACGTCCAACTGCCGCCATAAAAATAAAGGCCTTCAAATACTACGAAAATACTTTGAAAAGAATCGGTTAATCAGGCTACCCTCGGCATAAGCAAAGGAGCTTCGATAATATCAGCTCCGAACAATAAAAAGGCTTCGAAAACAATCAGCCTTCGATGAAAAGGTTTCGTAAACTCAGCCTTCGAGCGAACCTCCCGAGGTACTCAACTATCGTCACATATCGACTCATAATCGAGGTTCTCGTTTGAGCCGTCGAAGAGCGGACGAACATAAAACATGCCAAGGCATAATCAAAACTTCAAAAGTCTTTAGCCAAAATGAGGGAAAACTATAGCCATATTAGAGGTCGCATCGACCCAATCCAAAAAGAGCCTAAGGGCCAATGCGTAAGAGCCTAAGGCCAGCCTAAAGAGCCTAAGGGCCAATGCATAAGAGCCTAAGGGCCAGCCTAAAGAGCCTAAGGGCCGATCTAAAGAGCCTAAGGGCCAATGTGTTAAAAACTCGAGGGGTCGATAGCCCCGGGTCAAAATTTGACTCGAGGATCGAACCTCGAACGGTCAACTATTATCGATCATTCATCGAGCATGAAAACCTAAGGGGTTTATAATATAAGTCCGACATATCGGACTGGTTTTCGACAAGCATCAAAGTTTATTCCAAAAAGGCAAAGGGAAGACAAGAAATGACGAAAAGCAAAGATCCTTATATATATAAAGGTTCACAAAGACATATTTGCAAGGCTCACGCCTGGAGCCCTTACACAAAGAAAGGGACAAATAAAAACCTAATCTACCGCCGTGGTCACTTGACCAGACGGAGCTCCCTCAGAAGTTGTGTCTTCAACGGCTTGGCCCTCGACCCTCGAAACATCAACAACCTCCTCCCCCTCGGGGACTTCACCTTCATCTTCATCATCCTCCGAGCCGCTGGCCGAACACTAGCTGAACCATCATCGAAAGAAAGCAGAGCTGTCGATTCTTCCTCTAGGGCCTTCACTCTCTCGATCTCAGCAGACAAATTGATGCCCCCTGGATGTACATCCTCGAGAGCCTCTCTCCGAGATCTTAATCGGGCATGCTCTAGGGCTCGGGTCAGTTCAAGCTCGGCCTCTTCAGATACCTTTTTGGCTCGAGCATTTGCAGCAGCAGCATCTTCTTGGTACGAGGATATGAGTGCATCAGCTTTGGACTTGGCTGCAGATAGCGCGACGACCGATTCAGCATGGAGATCCTTATACTTACTACTATCCTCCCTTGCATCCTGAATATGATGCTCAATCGAGGCCAACTTCCCCTGGTGGGTATCTCTCTCGGAGGCTAACTCGTCTACACGTTGCTTGAGTCTGAGAATCTCAATATCCCTGGCTCTAAGCCCCTCCTTCATCAGGACATCTTTCTTCTCAAGCTGCAAAAATCAACCCAAAGGTGTTAAACGCTGAAGTCGTACAAGCACGAAAATAAAAACATACAAATACTATATTACCTGCTCAACAAGATCGGTCTGCTCTAGAGACACCGTTTCCAAACGAGCCCAAAGGTCATGAAGTTCTTCCTCCTTTTTGGTAAAAAGAGCTCTGAGCTCATCAGCCTCTAATGAGAGCCTCCTACACTCTTCCTCATAGCGGGTCAACTCAGCTTGGGACTTAGCAAAGGCCCGATTATAAAGCACTATAGCCTGAAAGCATAAAAGAACAAAATCAGGAAGATGAGGATCGGAGCTCAGAGCATAGTCGACGAAAGATTACCTGTTTGCATAGCCTCTCGGCTTCCTCGAAAATGAGCGAGGGGTTAAGCTCGGGGTTCCCTTCGACCCCAGTGAAGAATCCTTCAAACACGTCATTCTCCTCGAGGAATGTCCCCGCATCGGAAGTCTCTCTATTATGGGCATCCCGTATCTCCCTCGGAGAGAATGCCGGACCCGGCGGAGAATCACCCACGTCAATAACTCCGGCTGGTTCGATCGGGGCCTTCTCTTGCCTCCGGGGAGCCTTAGAGCTGGGCTCCCCTAACTCATCTACCGAATGCCTCTCGGCTCGGGAAATATTTTTGCCGTCGACCGGCTCAGGGACATTTTCTGACCCACCCTCGAGAGCCTCTTCGGCCCGAGGTGGGACAACATCAGCAATTTTTGGTTTAGAAGCATTCGGCTCAACAGCCATCGGCTCAGCAAGATCCGAAGCAGACACGCTTCCTCTTCACCCGGGTGCTAGCGGGGAGTGATCTTTCCCTTCACCTCGGGGGATCTCTGCTGCTTTCAAAGTTAAGGTCGCTGAATCGACCTTAGGCTTTTGAGCTTTAGCCTTCTTCGGTTTCGGGGACATAGTCGGTGATTTTCTCTTTCTCTTCTTCTCCTTGGTACGTTTTGGAGTATCTGCCTCCCCGAAGGAGGTTTCCCTCATCAAAGAGGCCTCTCCCAGGCCTGCACAAACACCAAAGGTAGATGCAAAAAATGAGAATCCTGTCAAGGGGTATCTCCTATAAAGAGCTCAAGTACGGAAGAAGAAAAACCTCACCATAATTTTTAGATTCCTATCAGGCCTTGGCCAAATCGCACCACACGCGCTTAACATACGGGTAAGTCGAATCGAGCTGGCGAACCCAGCCCGAGAGATCCTTAACTGCACCAGGGTACCACACAACAGCCGCATCATCGAAGGGAGTTAGTTCAAGGGGGAAGATGGTCTAAAGGAAAGAGAAAATATTTATTTAACATATTTGCTTATGATTCATATTCTATTCCTCGGGGAATGGCATCCTTTCAACAGGAATTAGATCCGAGGTCCTACTCGGACAAAGCGGCTCATCCACCCTCTGTCCTTGTCTTCGTCGGTGCAAGTAAAGAGAACCTTCGAGGCCCAACGTTGAAGCTTAATCAGACCGCCTCGTTAAAGTCGGGGGATGTACATCCTAATCAGATGGTCAAGGGTAAAAGGCATCCCCTCGACCATGTTTGCAAAGTGCCTAATCATGTAAACAACGCTCCAGAATGATGGATGGATTTGGCCGAGTGTCACCCGGTATTGTCTGCAGAAATCGAGGATCACGGGGTCTATTGAAAGTACAAGAGGGGGGTGAATTGTAGCCTTTTTAAATTTCTAGTCGACTACTCTTCAGACCTAGTCGACTTACGCGGAGACAGCCTGCACTACTTCAATTTAAGTAGATACTACTCACAACAGACAATACGGTGTGTAATAAAATATAAGAGCAGTAAAATAAATGACACCAGGAATTTTATACTGGTTCGGAACCAATGTGGTATCCTAATCCAGTCTCCTTGGGTTGCAAGGATGTTATCTCTTGAGCTCTTTGTAATTTGTGTTGAGTACAGCTTGTGTGATTTTAACCGTTCACCACCAACGTTTACAGGGTTGGTTTTCACTCGTTCACCAACAACGACCCTTTGGTTTTCACTCGCTCACCAAAGAAATGAACAATGACACAACCTCTCCGGACACTGCCTCTCCAATATTTTTCTATCTCTGTTCTCTCTTCTGTGTATGTCGATGCCCCCTTTTTCTAAAGGCGAAATCGGGTTTACGACATTTGGGCGGACAACTCTATTCCTTTTGGGAATTTGGGTTTGAGATTTAGAAGAGTCGTCACCTAATGATTTGGGTTTGACACAACCTCTCCGGACACTTCCTTCTTAGGCGGTGACAAATGAACGCTGACTCGTGTTTCTTTGATGTTCTCTGCATCTCCTAGATTGACGATCTCTGTCTCGTCCAGGTTGGACTTAGGCCTATTCTCAAAATTCTCAACTTCTTTAATGATTTCTTCCGGTATATCATCTTCCTCTGAATCTGTGTCCGTTTGTCGCGTTGTCTCGTTGCATGTCACAGTCGTTGGTTCATCAAGATAAGTAATAGTAATGCTGTTTGAGTAAAGTAATGAGAGAAAATAATAAGAGAGAGATTTGTAAGAAAATTGAAATACTTTAATAAATTCCATAAGTGTTTTGAACATTGGAGCTCTTTCTTGCGAAAAAAGAAAAATGCGAAAAGAAAATAAACTTAATAAAGCAAAATAGTGCGTAATGCTTTGTTCAGCCTTGCTACCCTGAGGCACGTCGGGCTCTGGTGGTTCTGACGGCCCAGTTGCTGAGGTGTGCTCCGCTGCTCACAGCCTGTACGGAAGGGCCTTCCTCCCCCTCCTCCTCGAAAATGACACAACAATCCATATCATCCTCTTCCAGGAACAAATTCCTCATTACTGCTAATGCTTCCTCTTCTTCTGACCCATAGATAACCTCGGCTAGTTGAAAAATCTGCTCTAGACGGGGTATCGGCTGCTCCAATGGATAATAAGGGGCGCGCCATGGTGGCGACCAATCCTTGAATTCTTCCCAAGTATACTCATACCCTAACCGAAGGTGGTACCATGCTTCTTGAGCTTGATAGGCTTAGCAATTCCTTGGAGGTTTTTGCCAAGTCCTTTGCCAGGTTCATATCCGCTCCAATTCAGTATGCTTTCAATTTTGTTGTTCCACCATTTGTCTTTGTCGACTGCGTTGACCCGCTCGATGTGGTGGTAAGTTTCCCCACCTAATCTTCTTCTTCCTCCAATTGCTGGAATGGTCTGGCGGCTATATATGGGGTTGCTACCGTCACCATGAATGATCACCTCCTGGTGATTCTATTTAAATTTCACTGCCTGATGTAGTGTTGATGCCACGGCCCCGGCGGCATGAATCCATGGTCGTCCCAACAGCAGATTGTAAGAAGCCGGCACGTCTATCACTTGAAAATCAACATCAAACCAAGTGGGCCCCATTTGCAAACGTAGGCTAATTTCCCCAATAGTGGACCTTTGAGATCCGTCGAAAGCTTTGACGTTGATGGCCCCATCCTTGATTTCATGCGGCTCTCTTCCCAATGTTCTGAGTGTTACCAGAGGACAAATGTTGAGACTGGACCTCCATCGACCAAGATCCGGGTGATATAATAATCCTCGCACTGCACAGTGATGTGCAATGCCTTGTTATGACTCAATCTTTCCGGTGGCAGCTCATCCTTGTGAATGGTGATTTTATGACTCTCCAACACTTCGCCCACCATGTTTGCCATTTCTCCTCCAGTGATGTTGCTTGGTACATAAGCCTCACTCAGTACCTTCAACAAGGCATTCTTGTGTGCATCAGAACTTTGTAATAAAGCCAAGATAGAAATCTGCGCCGGTGTTTTGTTCAGCTGGTAGATGACCGAGTATTCCTTGGCTTGTATCTTTCTCCAGAGATCACCGGGTCCAGTTTCAATAATGGCTTGTCGGCCAGAGGTCTGCTTACTCGACTCAGCTAAGTGTTCTGGGGTATAAACCCTGCCGGTTCTTGTCATACCCTGCACTGCAACTGTTTCTCCGAACATGGCTTTTCCTTTCCTTCTTGCCTCGGCTGTGTAGTCCCACGGTATAGCTTTTGTGTGGAATGGTGCTACGACTGTCATTGCTACTGGAATAGGCACCCTTTCCTTGGAGGGTAATATAACAACTTCAAAGGGCTCAGGCGCCTTTGGGAACCCAAACTCGACTTCGATTGGTGTTGGTGTCTTTGCGGAGGCTGGTGCTTCAAACTCAAGCGGTATGGACATGTTCACCTCAGCATCTTCAGTAGGCTGAATTTGGACTACAATCGGGTTAAGAGTGACTGTTGGTTTCTTTAGATCGTCACCTTCCACGATCAAACCGATTGATCCTTTGGGATCCCAATCATCTTCTATTTCAATCATATGAACACTTCAAACCTTGTGGTCTGGTAGAGGGATGTTACGGACATTCGGAGCAGGCTCCTTTACCACAATGATCTTGTTGTCAATTAAAGCCTGGATCTTGTCCTTCAAGGAGCGGCACTCATCAATAGTGTGTCCCTTCATGCCAGAATGGTATGCACAGGTTTTGTTTGGGTTAATCCACTGGGAGGGGTTTTCAGGAGTTATGCAGGGACAGGGGTGACATAACCAGCAGCTTTGAGTCTTTCGTACAGCTGGTCGATTGGTTCAGCAATGGCGGTGTATTGTTTGGGAGATTTGCGGTCGAAGTTTGGTCGGGGTCTAGGGAAATTTTGGCGGGTGGGAGGTGATTGGTAATGAGCTTGTTGGGTATTGTAGGCTTGGTAAACGTGTGCGGGTTAGGAATATCCGGGTGAAGTGGGTTGGTATGTGGGAGGTGGAGATGATTGGTAAGTAGGTGGTGGAGCTTGGTAAGCGGGCGAGGGCGCTTGGTAATTTAGGGTAGGCTGATATATGAGTGGAGGTAATGGATAGGTTTGGTATTTGATTGGGGATTTTGTTCTCTGTGCAACCATCACGACACTCACATCCCTTTTCTTGGACGTGCCACCAGACTGTAGAGCCTTGTTGGTAGCCTGTAATGCTTCAAAGTTAGTGACCGTACCACTTTTAATACCTTCCTCGATCCTCTCCCTTAGCTTGATGATGTCGGAGAATTTCTGGCCTTCAATCAGCATCAACCTTTCGTAGTACTGTGGGTCTTGAGCCCGGACAAAAAACCTGTTCATTTGTTCTTCTTCTAAAGCCGGCCTGACCTTAGCAGCTTCTTATCTCCAACAAGTGGCATACTCGCGGAAGGTCTCCGTGGGTTTCTTTTTAAAGTTCTGGATGTAGAACACATCTGGCGCATTCTCCGTGTTGAATCTGAACCTGTCCATGAAATCGGATGCCATACTCACCCAGTTGGACCACTTATTCGGGTCTTGACAAATGTACCAAGACAGCGCATCACCTTTCAGACTCCTCATAAAGAGCTTCATGCGAACCTTTTCATCCTTTCCTACTCCGACCAGCTTGTCGCAGTATGTCCTCAAATGAACTCTGGGATCCCCGGTGCCATCGAACATTTCGAACTTGGGAGGTTTGTACCCCTCGGGCAGTTCGACATCTGGTTGAATGGAAAGGTCTTCGTAATTCAGTCCCTCGATCCCCTTGCTTCTTTCAACACCCTGAACTCGGCTAGTCAGCTTCTTGAGTTCTGCGGCCAGATTCTTGATAAGAGAGTCTTTGTCATCAGACTTGGGTGCGCTTGAGGTGGGCTGAGTGGGGTGTGGTATGGTTTCCACATAGATGGGGGTGTTGTGGTGNGTGTTGATGCCACGGCCCCGGCGGCATGAATCCATGGTCGTCCCAACAGCAGATTGTAAGAAGCCGGCACGTCTATCACTTGAAAATCAACATCGAACCAAGTGGGCCCCATTTGCAAACGTAGGCTAATTTCCCCAATAGTGGACCTTTGAGATCCGTCGAAAGCTTTGACATTGATGGCCCCATCCTTGATTTCATGCAGCCCTTTTCCCAATGTTCTGAGTGTTACCAGAGGACAAATGTTGAGACTAGACCCCCCATCGACCAGGATCTGGGTGATAAAATAATCTTCGCACTGCACAGTGATGTGCAATGCCTTGTTATGACTCAATCCTTCCGGTGGCAGCTCATCCTCGTGAAAGGTGATTTTATGACTCTCCAACACTTGGCCCACCATGTTTGCCATTTCTCCTCCAGTGATGTTGCTTGGTATATACGCCTCACTCAATACTTTTAACAAGGCATTCTTGTGCATCAGAACTCTGTAATAAAGCCAAGATAGAAATTTGTGCCGGTGTTTTGTTCAGCTGGTCAATGACCGAGTATTTCTTGGCTTGTATCTTTCTCCAGAGATCACCGGGTTCAGTTTCAATAATGGCTTGTCGGCCAGAGGTCTTCTTACTCGACTCGGCTAAGTGTTCTGGGGTACAAACCCTGCCGGTTCTTGTCATACCCTGCGCTGCAACTATTTTTCCGAACTTGGCTTTTCCTTTCCTTCTTGCCTCGACTGTGTAGTCCCACGGTATAGCTTTTGTGTGGAACGGTGTTACGGCTGTCATTGCTACTGGAATAGGCACCCTTGCCTTTGGAAGGTAACACAACAACTTCAAAGGGCTCAGGCGCCTTTGGGGACCCAAACTCGACCTCGATTGGTGTTGGCGTCTTTGCGGAGGCTGGTGCTTCAAACTCAAGCGGTATGGACATGTTCACCTCGGCATCTTCAGAAGGCTGAATTTGGACTACAATCGGGTTAAGAGTGACTGTTGGTTTCTTTGGATCGTCACCTTCCGTGATCAAACCGATTGATCCTTTGGGATCCCAATCATCTTCTATTTCAATCATATGAACACTTCCACTCTTGTGGTCTGGTAGAGGGTTGCTGCAGACGTTCAGAGCAGGCTCCTTTTCCACGATAATCTTGTTATCAATTAAAGCATGGATCTTGTCCTTCAGGGAGCGGCACTCATCAATAGTATGTCCCTTCATGCTAGAATGGTATGCACAGGTTTTGTTTGGATTGACCCATTGGGAAGGATTTTCTGGGGTTATGGCAGGGATAGGGGTGACGTAACCAGCAGCTTTAAGCTTTTCATACAGCTGGTCGATTGGTTCGGCAATGGCGGTGTATTATTTGGGAGGTCTGCGGTCGAAGTTTGGTCGGGGTTTAGGGAAATTTTAGCGAGTAGGAGGTGATTGATAGTGGGATGGTTGAGTGTTGTAGGCTTGGTAGACTTGTGCGGGTTGGGAATATTTGGGTAAGTGGGTTGGTATGTGGGAGGTGGAGGTGATTGATAGGTAGGTGGTGGAGCTTGGTAGGAAGGTGCGGGTGCTTGGAAATTTGGAGTGGGTTGATATGTAAGTGGAGATATCGGGTAGGTCTGATATTTGATTGGTGATTTGGTTCTCTGTGCAACCATTACGGCACTTACGTCCCTCTTCTTGGATGTACCACCGGACCGTAGTGCCTTATTGGTGGCTTGCAAAGCTTCAAAGTTAGTGACCATACCACTTTTGATGCCCTCTTCAATCCTTTCTCCCAGCCTGATGATGTCAGAAAATTTATGGTTCTCGATCAGCATCAATCTTTCATAGTATTGCGGATCCTGAGCCCTAACGAAAAACTTGTTCATCTGTTCTTCCCCTAAAGCAGGCCGAACCTTAGCAGCCTCTGACCTCCAACGAGTGGCATACTCGCGGAACGTTTCTGTAGGTTTCTTCTTTAAATTCTGAATGTAAATTACATCTGGTGCATTCTCCATGTTGAACCTGAACCTGTCTATGAAGTCGGACGCCATACTAACCCAGTTTGACCACTTCTTGGGGTCTTGGTTAATGTACCAAGACGGAGCATCTCCTTTCAAGCTTCCCATGAAAAGCTTCATTCGAATTCTCTCATCTTTCCCTACTCCGACCAACTTGTCGCAATATGTCCTCAAGTGTACCCTGGGATCTCCTGTACCATCAAACATTTCGAACTTGGGAGGTTTGTAACCCTCGGGCAGTTCGACATCAGGTTGAATCCAAAGGTCTTCAACGCCCTGAACTCGGCTGGTCAGCTTCTTGAGTTCTGCGGCCAGATTCTTGATAAGAGAGTCTTTGTCATCAGACTCAGGTGTGCTTGAGGCGGGCTGAATGGGGTGCGGTATGGTTTCCACATAGATGGGGGTGTTGTGGTGATGATCATTTGTGGAGTTCAGTGGTTCGGGGATGGGCAATGGGGTGTTGCTTGAAGTGTGGCATGTGTTGCAGTGGTGATGGGGAGTGGGTTGGTTTTGTGGTTTCGGGATGTTTTGAGGAGGCATGGGATTTTGAGTGTTGGGGAAGCTGATATCCGGGGTAGTGAGGGAAAATGACAAGCTTGCCAAGTTCCGAACTTGGTCCAATTCTTCCTGGAATTTCAATAACTTCTGTTCGAACTGGGAGGCACTTTCCTTGGAAACCTGAATACCCTGAGAAGTCTCTACCCTTTCAACTGAGCTCTACTTTCTGATGTTGCTCAAATCTTCCATCTTTCCTTTGTTCTTGTTTCTGATAGGACTCGGAGGAGGAGGAGGCGGAGGACCCTTGGATCTTGTAGAATATGATGACGATGCCAGAGTGCACAAACTAACCTTTGGGGAGGGGAATAAGCAAAAGTAGAAACAAAAGGTAACAAGTTAGTAGGGATCGTGAGAAGAAAACGTTGCAATATTTAAACACATAGTGCAAGAATATAAATCGTGTCCTAAATTTGGAGCCTCGTTGTGCCCGAGGTAGGCCTAGCGACAAGTAAATTTGGAGAACTTAGAATGCTAAATGCCTCATTTTATTGATAAAAAATAAGACGAATCCCAAAACGACACTAAATAACAGGAAATAAAAGCGTCACTAGTGGCCATAGGCCTTATTACATTTGTAAAGCAAAAATAAACTCCTATCTACTTGGTCCCAGAAGGACTTTCCCTAGGTTGCATGCTCTCGTTGATCAAATCCACCAGCTCGCGTAGGTTCACCAGTAAAAATGCCTTTGCCAGGTGTTCTCCTTCGTTTCCCTCAGAGTTCTCGCAGTCGGTGACTCTCTTCCTCACTTTTCCTTCCAATTCCAACAGACTGTATTCCATATATGCTAGCTTTGGCGGCTCTCTCTTTCCACTCATTGATTTGCTCATTTGATGGAAGACTCCTCCACCAGTCTAGCAAGAGTGGGGGCGTGCTAATCATACCGAAACTGGGGACCTCGGGCATCATTTTCTGCAAAAACAAAAGGGTTAGACCCTTACCCCCACCGAACTCGACTACTAAATATCAATAATTTGCATAGGAAGCATTTAGTTCTCCAAATGAATGCACAGAATGTGGTAAGGTCCGTTTGGGTTTCAAGGAAACCCAGTGGACTTTGGACAAGGCTATCTTAAAGAGTCATTATGCGGACAACATAACTGACTTGGCTAGGTTTGACCATGATGCATGTACAATTAAACGGAGTAAGGTTTCAATGTGGTATTAGACTGGTACCCTTGAGCGGACAACTCAAGAGGGAAAGGCGCGGAACCGTCGACTACACCGTTGATCGACTGGTTTTACCGCAAATATGCCTTTGCCGGATTTAGGGGGTGATAGTATCGGAAGAGCGCAACCACTCATTATAAGCGTTGCTATGGTATTTTGTTTGGCACGAGTGGAATATGATGTTGAAAAAATGCAATACAATAATTAACAAATTGTCATGTATTTTCACGTTCATAAAGTAATGATTACAATAATTGCTCGTAATTACAACAGTATTGAAGGAAAGCGGTAAAAGAAAGCATTAAAGAAAAGAAACAAAGAACCAAGTCAGTTTCGTAATAGAAAAGATATAAAGACATTAAATAAAGGCAATAAAGAAGCAGTAAAGTCACAAGCAACATGAAATGGTAAAAGCCTAAAGAAATCCCCAGCAGAGTCGCCATGCTGTCGATGCCCCCTTTTTCTAAAGGCGAAATCGGGTTTACGACATTTGGGCGGACAACTCTATTCCTTTTGGGAATTTGGGTTTGAGATTTAGAAGAGTCGCCACCTAATGATTAAGTGCATTAGGACACTAAGAATTTAAAAGAAAGAAGAACCAGAGAATGGGTAAGGGCTTGAAATTATCTCAGGGGGAAGGTGTTAGGCACCCCCCAAGATCCACTAGTGTGGTTCCCGGCCATGTTACAATTGTGACTTTAAAACAAGTAAACATACAAGACAACTTCCACATAACGATTACAAGTAGGAATGTATAAAGGTTAAATAAACATGCTGAAGTCAGGAAATAGGTGGTTTCATAGTTGTTTAAAAGAATGTATAAGTGCAGAAAAATAAGGATCAAATAACGAGTGCAAACAATCAGACAAAAGAAGTGAAATGGGCGGAAGTTTAAAAAGAAAACAGTGCTGGAAATTCAAAGAGGTTTTAAATGATTTGAAGCGAAATACAAGGTTTAAAGAGCTGGAAACTGACAGTTTAAAGAAAACAATAACGAAAGTACATAAGGAGGGAGGGGGGTCCTAGGTTTATAAATAACATGGATCATCCACGCAACACCCGGTAACCAATTATACGCGTGGTGTTATCGCGTGATCATCATATCCATGTCTACCCTTCCCACCCCATTAAGGTATTAAAGCGCGGAATAGTATCGTTACTTATTGCATGCTATTACCCGTCCCGATCCTATCAGTCCCGGAGGCATTGAGACTACTAATCCTAAAGGGGAGGGAGTTGGGGCTTTTCAGAAGTTTTAAAAGGATAAAAGTCTAGGCGACAAACAAAAACACATAATCAAATAGGGGAGAAGCAAACAGCAGTTAAGGCTCAAACAGGCCTCCTCACTTAAAGGCAAATATATAGCATGACTTCAAATACTGGTTATGGTCTGAATTAAATTTAAAAGCGTTAGGACAGGCTGATTTATCACATATTTCTCAGATGAGGAGTCCGAATTAGCCTTGTCTGGTTGTAGTTATCAAAGCTGACACAGTTAATTAATTACCTAATGGTTTGCCTAAGTGAGACCTATAAGCATGATATCTAACAGAGCGTACTGATTTTAGAGAAAGGATCACTGGTTTTATGGACAAAAGATCTGCAGATTTTAAACAAACTTATGACTTGTTTTAAACGTATAGATAAAATAGACGAGGCTGATTCGATTGATTATTCCTATAGGCAGGTTATCTAAGCGTTATTGGCTTAAAAACGATTACAGAGATGCAAGAGTCCTATAGGCATGATATCTAGAATGAAGTCGATTATTATTAGACCTATGATTGTTTGCCTAATGACAGGTATATGCAGAAGTGCAGAAAAGAAACCTATGATCATGATCTCTATAGGCAGAAATGCCGGGGCTTAGAGACAGGATTTCTATATGCGGAGATGCAGAAATAAATGACCTACAGGCATGCTGTCTATGTGAATGTAGGAATTAAAAATCATATAGGCAAGTTATCTAAGATGAGAATGCGGAAGTTTATACGTAACCTATAGGCATGTTTTCTAAGATGAGAATGCAGAAATAAATAACCTATAAGCATGTTTTCTAAGATGAGAATGCAGAAATAAATAACCTATAGGCATGTTTTCTACCCTTCTTCATACATTCATTCCCATCCTTTTCCACTAATCCATCCCTAATAGTTATTACAAATTATTACAGACCCGAATAAATCAAAAGAAAGAAAAGTAAAATTACATCAGAAGTTCCAGCTACAACCAAACAGCCTAATTCAGACTCAAAGTCCAACAATATGAGATAAACCAACTTCCAGGATCAGATTTCCAAAAGCCTTTCTCATCCTTTGGGTGTGTGAAAGTTCCAAGGAGCTTCATGAACTCCAGGCAATGCTTACACCCAATTACATTGCAGAATTAAGATTATGGTGCAGTGTGGAATAGCCAGCCCTCGAATGTCCAAGTTCAGAGGGAGCTCCAGGTCCCAAAGCAAGGCTCATAAGAGGGAGACAGAACTTAAGAGTCTAAGAATAAGTGTAATTGCATGGGGGGGGGGGGGGGAATTAGGAAAACCATGACAAGCTGGTGGTCATGCCCAGCAATTGGGAATGCTGGCACACCCCTGACCAGCCTGTCAGCCAAAACTTGGGAGTTAGGATCCATTGAGGATCAGGTTCAGGCCTGAGCAGTAACTTGGATACTGCCAGGCCAAAACCTTAACTCAAACACATAGAGGAAAATAGGGGTAGGGATTCACAATAGAAACAGATACAGAGAAAGAACATACATAATTTAATCACTGAACATGCACAGTAAAGAGAACAAGAATGCTGAAACTATAAAGTAAACACATAGAGGTGAGGCAAAAAAAAAATTAAATCAGACATACCAGTTTCAGGGAAAACAGGTAAAAAAACAGTAGTCTTGAAAAACCAATTTGTAAGCAAACAGTTCCAAAAGATCTCAGAAAAGCAGAGTGTTGGGAGAGTATTGAACTCGAAGCAGTATTGTAAGCGTGTAAGTTGAAAGTAAAAGTTTGAGGTATTGAACTTGAAGTGTGTCCAAAAGTGTGGAAGGGTAGTCCCTTTTATAGTGCAGAGAAACAAGTAAGAAAGGCAAGGAAATATCATTGAAAACAGTCTCCCTTTGTGATGTTCTAAACGTCAATACCACACAAGGGGGGGGGGGGGTGATTTGTGTGGTACCTAATTTTCGCACTAGAAGAACCTGGTTCTTCTAGATATACTTACTATAACTGTTTGCGGAATTAAGAGTGCATAAAATAAAGAACACAGAGATTTTTACGTGGAAAACACCTGGCTCAAAAGGTGAAAAAACCACGACCTACTACTCAGTAGGATTTTCCCAAACTTCCACTAAAATCACTGAGCCAAAAACAGCATTTACAAACTCTTGTAAACCTAAGGATTAAACTCTAATCCCAGTGTAGCACACAGCCTCAACTGTTGCGACACCTTCAAGTTAACTCTAACTTGAATACTCAAAATACCTATTACAATTGCTTCTAGATAAAGCTGAAAGGTACAATATGAAACACGTACTTCAATTGAACTAGAAATAAAGAAAAACACAATGGAATTGGTTCTTCACTCTTGGTTCATGTAGCTTCAGATTTGCACACTTGAATCACATATAAATTGCTTGCAAAATTAGCCTAGCTCTTTTGCTCTCAATTTAGTTTAACTTCTGCGTATGTGCAATCCCCTGTAAAAGAGAACAATCTTTATTATTTATAGAGTTAGTAATCAGAGTTTGATTAAAACTCGAATTGCTGATCCTTCATCAAATTCGAGTCCTAGTACACTTCAAACTCCAATCCTTTATCCTTGATCCAGATGTAGTTCTCTTCTCATAAGGAGACTTCAACTCCTTATCCTATGCGACCTTTTCGATCAACTCTGAAGATATTGTTACTGATTGTTGCTGACCCTTGAGACTTATCTTGACACGTCTGTCACATGAATAAATATATCAACACTGTGTATGTCTCACATGATGGACATGTTTCATGGTTGAGTTCATTTTGTCAATCTTCAAAACTTCGTCTGAACTTGGGCCAACACTTTGGTTAAGGGATTCTGATTCGAACGGGTAAAAGCCATTTAAGGAAAGAAATTTTAATTAAAACCTTTCAAAGTAGCACAAAAGGGGTAAATACATAGAAGTTATTTAAGGAAAATAATCAATAGTACACGGTTTGTGCCAAATATGGCAAGGGAATCAATCAAACAACCATGAAACCAAAATTACAAGTTCAATTTGAATGAACCAAGTCAAGAAAGGTAAAGGGGGTTCAATCGAAGAAAAATCAGTGACAATTCGTCAGCCTTATTAAAAGGATTTCAGAATCAATCAATTAGTTGGTAAAAACCTTTTGAAAGAGAAATTTCTCATATATAAAGCATACCAATCGAGCAGAAGGAATCGTCAGATACTTAGAAAAAGAGTCTAACATTGAAAGCCTTAGAGTCACAAGCAAAAGGGATTCAAGTTCAGTTGTGGACTCATAGTGAGTCTGAAAGCCTAGGGTCCCAAAGTGGAACCCTAATACCACTTGCCAAAGAAACCCCCAAATCCTAGGGTTTCGAATTGAGTCAGACATAGAGGTGAGAAAACAGGTCATTGAAAGAGGCTCAGAAGTCTTTTTCAAAGACTGATGAGAGACAAACACACACGATAGAAAGAACACTGATTCAAGGTCATGAGAACACGTTTGAGAAAACTCGGAATTTAAACAAGTTCAAAAGAAAAAGATGATACGAGTTTTAAACAAAAGTAGATGAAATATGCTTAGCAGGAACACAAACAGAGTTCAGTAAAGTGAACAAAATCAAAGAACTCAACCATAAACACATATAGCAAACAACACGGATTAACATGCGAGTACAGGAATAACAAAAAATAGAAGAATCTTGCATAATAGAAAGAGAAACAAAGAGCAACCTCATGCATAGTAGAAAAGAAAACATACGAGCATAACATCGATGATCACACAAAGAAAGAACAGAAAGAATCAGAAAGATATTTGAAGAAACTTTTTTCAGAAACCCTAAAATCGAAATTGAACGATTTTGAAAAGGAAATTTGGGGAAAAACTTTAAAATGTCAAGTAAAGCCCAGACATATCACAGATCTAAGAAAATAAGCAAGTACAGAACCTCAGACGGCTTAGAGTTGCAGAGAAAACCCTAGAAATGAGAAAGGTCTTGAGGAGAGTCAGATCCTGAGTCGAAAAGACTCATATTGCTTGAACATGCCGGAATAATGGCCGGAGAAGCCATAGATCTACAGATCTGAGAAGGATCTGAAGAGGGCCATCGGAGTCGGGCTTCAAACCTTGAATAACTTAGGTCTGGTGGTGAGAAAGGATGAGTACAGACCGTCCATGGCCGGAGACGCCATGGATTCCGGTGGAAACATGGTGAGATAAGGTGGGAAACGATAAGGGTTTCGGAGAGGTTCGAGAGAGTTTGAGAGACGAGAGGTTTCAAAGGCGGTGGGTCAGGTGGGAATGAGGGGAATTAGGGTAGTCGTTTAGGTTTAATTAGGAAAGGGCGAGTTATGGCCGTTGATCTTGAGTGATCGTCCAAATTTAAGTGGGTAGATGGGGAACGGGTTGGGTCGTTTGAAATTGGGTCGGGGGTCGGGTAATTTAGGTTTAATTTGGGGCGGAATTGGGGTCAATTTAAGGTTAAAATTGAAAGGAAATGAGGCTGTAATCGAAATAGAAATGGGCTAAATGTTAAATAGCCAATTTTCCCTTTTTATTTTATAAAAATAGTAATGATAATTTTAAAAGTAAATTAAAAACACTGAGCCAACAAATACTATATAAATATTAATCTAAAAATACTGGAAATAATTTTATAATTATAAAATGCCATTAATCGTAAAATAGGCTATAATTGCAATTACATGCAATTTAGCTTTGAAAATGCCAAATAAATTTGTAAAAATATACAAAAATCACCTTAATTATATTTTGGTGTAAATATGAGAATAGAAATAAATTATTCACCAAAATGATAATCTTGGGAATAATTATTGGATTTTGTACTGCTAAAAATAGATAATAAATTGATTTTAAAATCTTTAAAAATTAGGGAAAAATACCAACACTCTTGGGCATGCTTATATATGCATGTACATGCTATTTTGAAAGTATTTTGCATATAAAAGCACATAGGGAAAAAATTGGGTATCAATAGTGTACACAGTAAATCTACTAAAGGTGCTATTTACGTTTCAAACTCCAATGCCCATAAAGTCTTTTTTATATGAACTTGGACATTTCCATGTGTACTGGAGGAATTGACTTTCTTTCAATGTAAGCATGATTCTCTTCCCTTTAAAGAATAGATAGTGATGAGATTCTCTTTCTTTGCCTCCTCGTACTTCTTTCCTTTTCTGATAGATCTCAATATATCTTTGACTCCTTTCTTGATCTTCATAAATAATCTCTTTCGATAATATAGATTATACTATACCCATAATATATTTTCCCTCCATAAAAGTATATTCTTCCTTGCCTTGTAATATCTTTTCCATATAATATTTTTCTTCCACAAAATAATAGATCTTCTCCATGATTTAGCAAGCTTCCTTCCATGATATTGAAAATCTTTCCTTCAGTAGAGATTTCTACTAGAAGTGCAGTAAGTCATTTCACATTTGAATGTTCGAATCTTGAAGGTAATCATAGAGTATTTTCCTTTCTGAATCCTTGCCTTTCCAAAATGATAAGATCATCATTACTTACTATATAAGTATGCAAACTGCTTCGTGTGATATTCAAGCTTCTAAATCATTTCATTTTTCTATCAATCATGGACATCTTTATACCCTTGATAGCTAGAAGATTCTTCTTTCCATACAATAAACAAATCATCCCAATATATCTTCAATAGTATTCTCTATAAATAGCATCCGTAGTAAATGCTTTATTCTTCAACTTCATAGTAACTTAAACACTTTTCCTTCATATCTCCTTCCATAATTTCATATTTATTTGGATCTCCACCAAATCCTTTTTCCTAAATAAACCTGTACAAGAAAATAAGATTACCACAAGTAAATGTTCTTTGATTAATAATTATGTTGGTTTATTAGCATCAAAATTAATACGTGAAACCTTGAAGCTAACATCTATCGATGGCGAGGATGGTTCTACCGGACCTAGGGTAAAAGGATACGTGTATACACTAAGGAAATCGGTTTTATATGCCGTTACGTCTTCCTCCCGAGAAGGAATCTCCACTTGCACCGCCTCTCCCCAACGGCAATCAGCTTTCACCTTCCCAATGTCGGTTATTAGGCTAATATATCGGGACATGGGTTCGCACCGCCTCGGTTTCGAAGAAGGCTTGTCAACCTTGGAATCGGAGGATGTTTCACAGGGTCCAGGGATGCACTCCTCAAGACGAGGAGGTACTATGGCCTTGCCCTTGGGTGAGCGTGAAGATGAAGAATCTTTATCATCTCGGGAAATGGTTCTAGAGGTCTTCGCCATTTTTGCTGAAAGATTTCAGAGGAAAAGAGAAAAACTAGATGAGAGACGAACATAAGAAAGAAGTAAGAAGAACTGTTGAAAGTTTGGAGATATGATGAAGAGTAAGGAGTGAAGGATTGGAGTATTTATAGGGGCCAGTAGTGCGCGTTGGGAAAAGCCAAAGGATGGCCAACCGTCGTAATCAATTCGAGGCTTTTCAAGAGCCGTGCGAACGTGATTTTTGAACATCCCCTTTTTGTCACATCAATCGCTTACATGACATAACTGATGTAATGATGGAGGCATTGAAGAGTTGAAGAATTCAAATCTTTCCTTGTCATTTCATTCCAAGAAACGCGGGGACTATCTGTATACGGTCAAAATCTGGGAAGGCCGATTTCAAGGCTTCTATGGCGTCTCAAACCCGGCCTCGATGGGCTCGAAGCACAGTCTAAGGCTCGTCCCTGAAGCACTCGCCTCGAGACAGTACATCGACGACTCATCACAGCGTACCTCGAGGCAGCATGAAAATCGAAGACCGTCATGGAAAGGCGGAAAATTCCCGAGGGCACGTGATTAAAACTGACAGAGTCTGCGAGAAATAGTACAAATCCGTACCAGGCCATTATACAGTTGTACCAATAGCATTTCCTCGTTATTATTATACATGTACTATGTTGGGATTCCCCCTTCCTATATAAAGGGGACCCTAGTCATTTTGTAACACATGAATATTCAATACAATAGAACATTCTCTGCTTTTCTTGCCTAAACGCGCTCAACAATTACTCTACAGATTTATTGCTTGTTCATTTATAGTTCTTCATTTATTTCCCATTATTAACCGCAAAAGGCTATCTTCGAGGCCTTCGATATCACTGTTTCTTCATCAATTGTTTGTTGCTAACTGCCCTAACTAGACCTTGAGGCCCCCTGTTCCAGCCAGCTCGAGGCCCAGTCTTGCGACAACATTGGTTTGCATATCTTATTCTCTTTACTTATACTTAGCATCTATTGCAAACAACTAGTATTGAAATAAATCACATATTTTTAGAACCACAAAATCAAATATAATTGTTAATATCATTTTCAAGGTAAACAGCATGAAAGGACGCCTGAAATATCAGGCTACATATGAAATCCAGACATAAGGTAGACTAGGGAAAAAGAATATCAAGAACCATTCTCTGCATATCATTTACCTCATTCCTTTTCTTTAGCAATTCCACCTACCAAAAGACATCGCCCAACTGTTCTAGAAGAAAACAGATCTTTCCAAACTGGGAATCAAAGCAGAGCAAACGTAGTATCCACTATTGATTTAGTCCATGAACCAGATTAACCAAAAGGAAAGGTAGATTTACTGTTCAATCCATTTTCATTTAATGATAGAGATTTGTTACCAAGGCTTATCATATAGTACCTATATAATTACAATCTCATTAAGAAATAGTAGCAAAAAAGTTAATACTCAATGGCCACAGAATTTAAGAAAGAAAGACTTTTAAACTTGCTTGTGATGTAAAACGAGTACATATAATTTGGGTGATAATAAATTATTGTATAAAGGTAAATTATTTTCAAATGAGAAAAAGAGTTATTTTTTTTTGTACAGACTATCTAAAAAGGAATTATGTTTACCCAAATTAAAACGGGGGAGTAAAAGAAATTTGTGTTCAGCAAAAGTCTGACTCTTCACAGTCAAATGTACAATTGTACCTGCACTAGCCAGTCACAAAACTCTGTTTCCCTTATACATACACACACGACTCAAAAAAAACAAAAAAAAAACAGAAAATTTGTGTATACATGTGATTTCTGTACAAGATTTTGTTATAAGATGAGTTATACCTAGAACTTAAATTAAGGACCCCAACAGCTTAAGTACATGACAGTCCGAAGAGAGTCTTCTGCTTGTTTTATTTTCTCAGACTTAGCTGCTTTGAGAGCACCAGAGAACTTCCTCGTCTGCCTTGAAGATGTACCACCACATGAAGAAGAGTCTTTGAGAGTCTTGATTCCACTGTCACTCCGTCTTGTTGCTTGATCCTTCACCCCCTGAATCATTTTCATCACAGCTTGCTGCAACGCCACCACTCTACTCATGTACATACCTATGAATTTTTCGAAGTTTTGTTTGCTTTTGTTTTGTGGAATTTCCTATTGCAATAGGAATGGAGGAAAGGTACATTATATAGAGGAAAAAGTTAAGTAGATTTGTTTGATGGATTTTGGGAATCTGTTGACTATATAAAACAACCGGCTGTAAAGGATGGTAACCGGCGGAATTTGCGTGCGGAAACGGGGGCTCTTTCTGTTTGTTTCAATGAGCAACTGACATGTGCCGGTTTCGCATTAAGATTTGGGTTCTCATCAATCTGTTGCTGACGTAGCATTTGGGAAGATTAACAGCAAAGTTGATAATGATGCCACGGAAATGATAGGATATTTGTCAAACTTGGAGGGGCCTGCTTTATTTTTTGTGGATCGAGGGTTATTTTAATGATGATTTTGCCCTAAGGAACGTTTCATGGCTTATATCCAACGGTTTGTATGACAGAATCATAGTACGACTGCGTGGAATTAATGTTTCTCTCATACTTATCTCAGATCAATATACTTTGACAAATTTCTCTTCTTTATATTGTTTATGTATCTTCTACGCACGTTGTAGAATCATCTACACAGTATACACGGACGAAGACGAGAAAAATTAAAATCTTTAGGCAGGAAAACAAAGTTGCAATCTCGTAATATGTAAATTGTATATGCGTGATCAGTATTTTCTTTTTTTACTCTATCAGATTATTCTTATATGTTTTTGTTTACCCTAAAAAACACGGATAACAATTGAATTTATATGTGGTTTTAAAGATACGCGGACTAATTCAATACAAATGATTAATGTCGTTAGATTAAGCAAATGAAAGACGTAATGAATAGCCAAACTAATGATAAGAGTGATCCCGGGCTCAGTTAATGACTCAATGAAGAACCTCCTTTCGACCCCGAGTTTGCACTTACGAAGAACTCAACAAAAAAATTAAGAACTTTGAACGACAAAGAGAATTGAAATAAATTACCTTGGTATGCGTGTTACAATGTGTCTAATGAATAGTTATTTTATATAGTAGGAGAGTTTCGCCGTAAGTACAATTCTAAAAAAGGATAAAATCTTTCTTTATACTAATCACTGATTCATTGTTGATATGGGCCGAGATTTACGCCACGACATCCGGTTGGGCACGGATATCACGGCCCTTTGTTAGTCGTGTTCGGCCGTTTGGTAATGCTATCTGAAGTTTAGGGATTCGAACCGGATCCGGGAGACGTGGCCCTGATGCTAATTCCTTACGATCACGTTCCAGTCCCGTTTGTCTTACCGTGAAACCGAAATGTTCAATGAGCTCGATTTTACCCGGATCTAGTTCTATCAAACAACATGTCTTATTCACTAAAGTATAAATTCATATCTTAAGAAGATTTAACTGCAATTGTAATATCTAATAGGCAGAATAGCCTAATAGACACCTCTACTTGTCCCGTTTTGTCATCCCGGTCCCTATACTCAAGAGGGTTTCATTCAGGCACTCTTAATTATTAAAACACACTACTTTAAACCCCTCTGACCGTTGACCGAGTATATGTGGCAATTTGATGACTGAGTTGGACAAAATACATGAACTTCACGCGTATAATGAGCGTAAATATAAAAAGTTCAACTAAAAATAATTAAAATAAGAACAAAAAAAGGAAAAGTAAAATATAAAAAAATAAATAATAAAAACAAAATATGTCCCCTTTCTCCATCCCCTCCCCCATTTTTTTAATATTTCTACCGTTCCCCTTTCCCCTTCCTTCCCCATCCCTCCATCGTTTTCTCCCTTTTTTCTTTTCCAGTTCTTCCCTATTCTTCGTCCTTTCCATTTTTCTTAAACCTTGAATCAATATTTGAAAAAAAATATTTAAGAACCCTTTTATGAAGAGCAACCAATATTAGTGTTTTGAGATAAATTAGATCGATGGCTATTGTAGTCTTTAATCTGTTTTGGGTAAGGATTGTCTCATGACTAAGGAAATTTCATGTGGTGAAGTCGATATTTAATTATGGATTTATTTGATAGAGAGAAGTTGAATATCTAAATAAAAAATTAATTTCGCAGGTGAGGTGCCGGAGATGCGGCGGTTTTGGAGGGATAAAGAGGGGTTGACTAAGGTCTTTGTGATATTAGGTTGGGTGTACAGTGTAAAATTATATGGACATATGAGGATATTGAGGAATTTCAGTGGTGGTGCAGCAGCATCAATGGAAGAAAGGAGTTCAAGGTGGTTCACCTAGTAGATTGAAGTAGTGAGTGGCGGCGTTGGACAAAAATCTCTGAAGGGGAGATCTGAAAGAGATAAATTGGATAATGGTGTTTTTTATCGTCCATGGTTGTATTGTCACTGGTAAAGGCAGAAAGTTGAGGTTTTGTTGTGTTGTGGAAAATAGAGAGAGCTGGTCAAAGGTAGGGATGAGTGGAGTGAAAAGAAGAGAAATTAAAAATTTAATTAAAGAGAAAATAAT